>NC_134835.1:14613889-14707780 GCF_004210375.1 Tachypleus tridentatus
TTTAAATTTATTATTAAATGTAGCATAACATAGCTTTCAATGTTTATTATCACACTTGTGTTGAGTGTAACTCTTTAAACGTCGTATAATACACATATTCATCATAATACTCGCGATGTATAATATCGAAGTGATTCAACATAACACGTTCATCGTACACTAACAGAAATGTTTTAAACATATTACACTCAACTAACAGTATCACAAGGTGCTAAATATAACACTTTTAACTAACAGTATCCAGATACATCAGACTAAACCTTCGTGTTCAGGTTTTCTATGTCTATCAGTCAGGTGATTACGGATATCATCCAGACGCACAACTAATACCGACAAAAACAAAATCTCAAAATATCAACTTCCAGGGCAAGTGGTTTGATGAGTTCCCATGGCTGCACTTCGACAATCAGACTCAAAAGTCATATGCTTTCATTGTGCCAAAGCGGAAAATAGAGACCTTTTACAGGGGAATTGGAAGGCCAGTGAAGTATACCTTCACATCTGCAGGTTTTGCAACTGGAAAAAGGCAAAACAGAAATTCAACGAACACCAATCCTCCTCTCATCACAGATTCGCTATATCTCCAGAAGGTTCACTTGATGTAACTCCAGTGACTGTCCAGCTCCACGATGGAAAAATAAGCAGCAGGAAGAATGCAAAAGAAGTCTAAAAATATTCAGAAGTTTATGTTTCTTACTGCAAGGTTTAGCATTACGTGGACATACTGATACGGAGGGAACTTCCTGCAGTTAATGAAGCTCCTGGAAGAGGAAGATCCTGAGTTGACGGCCTACTTGTCAAAGAAAACCACATTCACATCACTTCAGACTCAGAATGAAATAATGGAGATGTTCAGCCATCAAATACTGCAGAAGTGCAGCAAAATAAAATCTTTGTATTAATGGTTGATGACACTCAAGATGTTACAGGTGCCGAACAGGAAGCAATATGTGTACGATTTTAATTATTTTATCAAACAACATGAACAGTTTTTCAGTAGATATAAACTTATCAAGGGTAATTACTAATTTTATTAATATTTGAAAACGTAATTCATGCAATGAAAGTTATTAGTAACCTTGTCAAGTATAATGGCCATCTTTTATACTGTGCAGTGTGCAGGAATAAATTCATGTGGCAGTTAATTTGTGACACTGTTATCTTTATTCTATTAACATTTTGAAAACTGTTCACAACACCTCACTTATACAAACCTAAATGGAAACCTTGAAGTATCGTGGTAACAAGATAACTCTGTGACTGCATGTTTACAGCTTTCAGGTTCACGTAATCAGAGATTACCAATTTGTAAATTAAACAGTCCACATAAGTGGTTGTAAAAATCACCCCACCCATCGGGTGTAAAAAATCTACACCCCTGATCAGAGATAAGATTTATTGCATAAAACCTGCAATCATCAATGAGCTGAGAGCAGTAATTGAAAGAGAATATTAAATAAAATGATTCGTGAAGTTTGCAATTCCATCTGTCCACGTTATCAGCAGTGACCTGGATCAGAACGGTCATCAGTTCGAACACCTGCGATAACTCAAAAGATACAACACTTGTCTTCTTGAACTTAGATTATAAAACCTAGATATATCTCAATAAACATTGTATTTATAATCATGCAAAGTGTGTATACGTTTTTGGGAAACTCCGTATATTCGTCTTCAAATTTTCGATTGCTACTTATAACAATTTGGGAATTCATCTATCTATTGACTCTTTAACATATTTCATCTCTTCTGGTTCATTATAATTAAAAGATCGCTCATTATTTAAATGTTTATATCTAATGGATACAGCTATGTTCATATATACATCACGTACAATATTCCTGACCTTAGGTTTTAACTAAACACTTTTCATTTATTGTCTTTTTTCTTTTCATAATTCCATGTATGATGATCATTTTATTGATTATTTTTATTGATATGATTGATTATAAATTTTCAAAGATCAATAATTATTCTCTTCCTTCACACTGACTAATTTTACTGAAATGTTTGATAACAAAATATCTGTAATTTTTTCAAAATTAACTTCAGAGTTACTTAATTTTCAGTTTCTAATACAAAAAAATTCTATTTTTTTGCCTAAAGTAAAAACAACAATAAGTTAACGTAATTAATACTTGAAACCGTCGTTATTTGGTGAAACAGGAAATACAAAATAGTTGTACGTTTCACAAATACATAATTTATTAAAACCATGGTTTCGGTTGTTCTTTTGTTTTTGAATTTCGCACAAAGCTACTCGAGAGCTATCTGCGCTAGCCGTCCCTAATTAGCAGTGTAAGACTAGAGGGAAGGCAGCTAGTCATCACACACAGCCAACTCTTGGGCTACCCTTTTACTAACGAATAGTGGGATTGGCCGTCACATTATAACGCCCACGGCTGGAAGGGCGAGCATGTTTGGCGCGACGAGGATGCGAACCCGCGACCTTCGGATTATACGAGTCGCACGCCTTAACCCACCTGGCCATGCCGACAGTACCCGATGATGGATATGCTGGCTAAACCATGGTTGTAATGAATGATATGAAACCTGCAGTTTTCTTGCTTTTCCTCAATTTTTCAATTTTGTAAACTTAATTTAACGTTAACTTTGAAACTCTTTTCATATTTTAACTCACCAACTTTAGGAAGATCTTTTTTCTTTATATTAAACAAATATCATTGAGCATTCTTATATTTATATACATTATCCAGTGAACAAATTTTCAAACTGTAATCGTTAGCTGTCTCTATTTCTTTATTAGCTTACCTTCGACGTGAGTTTTCTATAATGGTCCATAATATTTCCCACTTACATCAAATTCTGTTCGTTTTATTCTTTTCGGTTTATCCAAGAGCATCTTTGTCTAATTCATAACATCTGATAAGTATGTACTTTAGGAAGTTATTGATATGAAAAAAAAATATAATAGATCATTTTGGATTCGGACTAGCTCCAATTAATAAAAAATGTATATAGAAAAGATCGTTGACATGACTTAGTTTTCTTCTTAAAATGGTAGATGTTTTGTGTGTGGTCTAATTAAACATCTTTAATTACAGATTCAAATTTTCGCACATGTTTGAGAATCATAACCATCACCGCTTATTTCTATTTTATGAAAATAATCAGTGATTAATCTTATTTGAACCTAGAACTCTTTTCAATGCTGTTTAACTTCTTTATATAAGACAGCTTTTCTTGTGTTTTTCACATATGTTTCAGCAATTAATCATATGAATTTTCTAGTCATTTCCAGTCCCTGTATTTCTTAATAACTAGTGACACATTATTTACATTAGTACAATCTTTGATTTTATTATTTCTATAAAATTCACTGAGAGATTTTTTAATCTACATTTTTTAAGTTCCCCTGTTTACTAATAAAATGTTTTTTTATTAAACTGAGTTCCTTCATTATATATACAATAATGCCAGTAGCAGATACATGTTATTATTGTAATAGCTTAAAAGAAACTTTATTCTAAAATTAATTATAAGATGCACTACTGTAATAAGTTTGTAAAGACGCCGTCAATAAGAGAAACGTTTCATCATTTTCAGAAATTTAAATGTATAAATTATTTAGTTTGAGACAAAACATTGCGATTACTTACAATTAGAATATGGTAAAAAACAATTAAATAAGATGAAAACAAAAAATATGGGAAAAACTATTGTATACCATGAAAATTAAAACCTATAGAATGACATGATAATGGTAACACGTCATCATGATGGTAATAAAATAAACAAATGTTACAAACGTAAGAAGGCCCTGGTAATTTATAACCACATATAGTATTCATAAAATTCCTTTTCAAACTTACTTGCAGAAAATTAGATGTATATATAAATAAAGGTGTTTATGAATAATTGGAGTACTTTAGAAAACAGTTTGGAAAGTTAAAACTTAGTGGTCTTTATGGCAGACACAGCAAATAGCCAATGTGACTTATGTCTAAAGTAAAGAAATATATTAAAATATACTTTGTTATTTAATAATAACTATGCGTTTTTCATTTAAGATGACAGTAATAATCCTTAGTATAAAGCTAAGGTTTAGTATAACACCAAAATATGTTTGTTTGTTTTTTGAATTTCGCACAAAGCTACTCGAGAGCTATCTGTGCTAGCCGTCCCTAATTTAGCAGTGTAAGACTAAAGGGAAGGCAACTAGTCATCACCACCCACAGCCAACTCTTTTACTAACGAATAGTGGGATTGACCGTCACATTATAACGCTCCCACGGCTGAAAGGACGAGCATGTTTGGCGCCACGGGAATGCGAACCTGCGACCCTCAGATTACGAGTCGCACGCCTTAACACGTTTGGCCATGCCAGGCCTCGCTCAAAGCTACACGAGGGCTATCTGCGCTAGTCTGTATTCAAATTATTCAGTTTATATGGACGGACAAACTGTCACTGTGGCTGAAAGTGATGCTGCCTGCTTGATTTCTCTCTAACCAGTAGTTTCAAATTATTCGGTTTATATGGACGGACAAACTGTCACTATGGCTGAAAGTGATGCTGCCTGCTTGATTTCTCTCTGACCAGTAGTTTCAAATTATTCAGTTTATATGGACGGACAAACTGTCACTGTGGCTGAAAGTGATGCTGCCTGCTTTATTTCTCTCTGACCAGTAGTTTCAAATTATTCAGTTTTATGGACGGACAAACTGTCACTATGGCTGAAAGTGATGCCTGAGATTTCTCTCTAACCAGTAGTTTCAAATTATTCAGTTTATATGGACGGACAAACTGTCTCTGTGGCTGAAAATGTGCTGCTGTTCTTCTCTGACCAGTAGTTTCAAATTAGTCAGTTTATATGGACGGACAAACTGTCACTATGGCTGAGTGATGCTGCCTGCTTGATTTCTCTCTGACCAGTAGGATCGAATAAACCTAACTAAATCTTATCTGTGCTATTCAAGTTTTAAAATTGCTAAATCAATTTAGTTTTAAAGGTAACGTAGATTTATTAGAAATAAATAATTAAGGGAAAATCATGAATAAAATATATAATTTTTATTTTTAATAATAGCGCCACATGAGAGTTGGTAATTGTAAAGTGTTCATGAGAAATGAATGGAGATACTTAGAATGGACGTTGATTGGAGTAATGGAATGAAACAACATTTAGGATGTAATAGTGTTAATTGAGCAGATATCTGAACCGTTTAGCACTTATAAAAGCAAATAAGTAATTACCTTTCAGAAACACTTGCCAATAAGCGGCTGCTATTGGATCTTTATGTAATTATTATTATATGCCTCTCGATTCCATGAAGGAACATAGGGGCCGCAATCGCTTGCGGATTCATTAACAGGCTGGTTTTTAATGTAAGTGGTGTTTTGGCTGCACAACCTAGGAGGTGAGAAACCTTGGCCGTCCCTAATTTAGCAGTGTAATTAGAGGAAGGCAGCTAGTCATCACCACACAGCCAACTCTTGGGCTACTCTTTTACCAACGAATAGTGGGATTGACAGTCACTTATAACGCCTATGGCTGAAAGGGCGAGCATGTTTTGGCGCGACTGGGGATGCGAACCAACGACCCTCAGATTATTAGTATCTTTATTACACACTTGGTTGCAGTATGGAGAAAAATTAAAGATAATAATAGTGTTTGATAAAACAAACGTTTAATAATTGGGTCAGACTGTTATTCTTTTAATAAATGTTCTCACAATTTCCATGAATGAGATTGAATATTATAAATACCTCTATATCAAAATTATGTTGAAATAGAACAATAGTATAGCATAAAACTGAATATGTAAAACTAAACCAATGACACGAAAGTTAACCAAATAGATTAGAAGAAACTCAGTCCCATTCATTGCAGTATGGCTGACATGATATTACCTATGAGCATTAGGTTGGTATATAAAATAATACCTACTTCCAAACAACGATATATGTGTCTATAGTATGAATTTAGAAAATCGTTATTCAAATTAAAATATGTAGATTAATATACGTGCATCACTAATCCTTTAGATAAACTTTTAACCTCAAGATAATAAAATACGACGCAATATTTTCACAGAAAGTATTATCTGGCTGAATATGAATATAATACCTACTCTCCCAGGTATCGTATGAAATGAATGAAACACAATTTGGTAGAATACGTATCTACTGGAAAGCCAGTATGGGTGGTAACAACAAATGTAATGAAACGTTTGGAAAAATACATAAAGTGAGAGAATGTCCATATAAAGACAGGTGTTCTGAGAGAGTTTAATACAGTAACGTGGCTGAATATGGTGATATTTATGTCCAGTATGGTATGGCTGAATTTAATATATACTACCAAACGTGGGAATATTGTGATATTTATGTAAGTACTGGTATGGCTGAATATGAATATAATACCTACTACGTGAAGCAGTATGGCTGAATATGAATATAAACCTACTACTGTATGAGTATGAGTTTAATATATGAAAATGATAGAATATTGCTGATCTGAATGTAAATACCTAGTGTTTTGAGAGAGTTTAATATGCGAAACAATAGAATATTGTGATCTGTAATACTGGTGTTTGGAGATTTAATACACGAACGAGGTGAATATTATTATCTTTATGTAGACTGGTGTTTATGAGAGAGTTTAATACACGAACGAGGTAGAATATTGTGATATTTATGTAATAGACTATAAGTGAGTAAATTTATGTGTGAGAAATAATACACAAAATTGTCTTTATGGCTGAATATGAATTTAATACCTACTACTTCCAGTATGCAGTATGGCTGAATATGAATATAATACCTACTACTTCCAGTATGCAGTATGGCTGAATATGAATATAATACCTACTACTTCCAGTATGAGTATGGCTGAATATGAATATAATACCTACTACTTCCAGTATGCAGTATGGCTGAATATGAATATAATACCTAGTATGAGCATGGCTGAATATGAATATAATACCTACTACTTCCAGTATGCAGTATGGCTGAATATGAATATACCAGTATGCAGTATGGCTGAATATGAATATAATACCTACTACTTCCAGTATGCAGTATGGCTGAATATGAATATTATACCTACTACTCCCAGTATGCAGTATGGCTGAATATGAATATAATACCTACTAGTTCCAGTATGCAGCTGAATATGAATATAATACCTACTAGTATGCAGTATGGCTGAATATGAATATAATACCTACTAGTCCCAGTATGGCTGAATATGAATATAATACCTGCTACTCCCAGTATATAAATTTGAATATGAATATCTCATAATTTGTTCAAAAGAATTAGTAAGCATGGCTGAATATGAATATAATACCTACTTTCTTTATTCAGTATGGCTGAATATGAATGTTATTTAGAGTTGAATATAAGTTTTCTGAGCATGGCTGAATATGAATATAATACCTACTACTCTTTATACAGTATGTATGAATGTATTTAGTGTGAAATGGTAGAATATGAATATAATACCTACTACTCCCAGGATACAGTATGGCTGAATATGAATGTCCAGTATGAGCATGGTAGAATATGAATATAATACTTCCCTTTCAGTATGGTATGGCTGAATATGAAGGTTAATATAAGTTTTAGTACAGTATGTTTGAACTTTGCCTTATTCAGTATGGCTGAATATGAATGTTATTTAGTCCCAATGGCTGAATATGAATGTTTTGCTTCCAGTATGTTTGAATTTGAATTCAGTTTGTATTTTATTTGAGTTAAATTTAAGTTTTAAAATCTGTTATGTTTCCACTTTCTTTATTCAGTTTGTATGATTGTTATTTAGAGTTAAATTTAAGTTTTCTGACAGTTATGTTTCCACTTTCTTTTTCAGTTTGTATGATTGTTATTTAGAGTTAAATTTAAGTTTTTTGACAGTTATGTTTCCACTTTCCTTATTCAGTTTGTATGATTGTTATTTAGAATTAAATTTAAGTTTTCTTACAGTTATGTTTCCACTTTCTTTATTTAGTTTGTATGATTGTTATTTAGAGTTAAATTTAAGTTTTCTGACAGTTATGTTTCCACTTTCTTTTTCAGTTTGTATCATTGTTATTTAGAGTTAAATTTAAGTTTTCTTACAGTTATGTTTCCACTTTCTTTTCAGTTTGTATGATTGTTATTTAGAGTTAAATTTAAGTTTTCTTACAGTTATGTTTCCACTTTCTTTTTCAGTTTGTATGATTGTTATTTAGAGTTAAATTTAAGTTTTCTTACAGTTATGTTTCCACTTTCTTTTTCAGTTTGTATGATTGTTATTTAGAGTTAAATTTAAGTTTTCTTACAGTTATGTTTCCACTTTCTTTATTCAGTTTGTATGATTGTTATTTAGAATTAAATTTAAGTTTTCTTACAGTTATGTTTCCACTTTCTTTATTCAGTTTGTATGATTGTTATTTAGAGTTAAATTTAAGTTTTCTTACAGTTATGTTTCCACTTTCTTTATTCAGTTTGTATGATTGTTATTTAGAGTTAAATTTAAGTTTTCTGACAGTTATGTTTCCACTTTCTTTATTCAGTTTGTATGATTGTTATTTAGAGTTAAATTTAAGTTTTCTTACAGTTATGTTTCCACTTTCTTTTTTCAGTTTGTATGATTGTTATTTAGAGTTAAATTTAAGTTTTCTTACAGTTATGTTTCCACTTTCTTTATTCAGTTTGTATGATTGTTATTTAGAGTTAAATTTAAGTTTTCTTACAGTTATGTTTCCACTTTCTTTTTTCAGTTTGTATGATTGTTATTTAGAGTTAAATTTAAGTTTTCTTACAGTTATGTTTCCTTTCTTTTTCAGTTTGTATGATTGTTATTTAGAGTTAAATTTAAGTTTTCTTACAGTTATGTTTCCACTTTCTTTTTCAGTTTGTATGATTATTATTTAGAGTTAAATTTAAGTTTTCTTACAGTTATGTTTCCACTTTCTTTATTCAGTTTGTATGATTGTTATTTAGAGTTAAATTTAAGTTTTCTGACAGTTATGTTTCCACTTTCTTTTTTCAGTTTGTATGATTTTATTTAGAGTTAAATTTAAGTTTTCTTACAGTTATGTTTCCACTTTCTTTATTCAGTTTGTATGATTGTTATTTAGAGTTAAATTTAAGTTTTCTTACAGTTATGTTTCTACTTTCTTTATTCAGTTTGTATGATTGTTATTTAGAGTTAAATTTAAGTTTTCTTACTGTTATGTTTCCACTTTCTTTATTCAGTTTGTATGATTGTTATTTAGAGTTAAATTTAAGTTTTCTTACTGTTATGTTTCCACTTTCTTTATTCAGTTTGTATGATTGTTATTTAGAGTTAAATTTAAGTTTTCTTACACTCAATTAATATTAATGAATGGTCAATAGAAACGAGGGATTTTTTTCATATGTACAACAGTCTTACCAGTCATCTAGTGTACATTTTACTGTTTTGTTTAATACAAACATATAAAACATTCGATTTATCAACCCTGAAACGAGTGGAAGTTCGGTTTTTCAGTTTATCCTGAGATTACGTCCTTTTCTTTCTGCTTTTAAAACTTTCTAGAATCCTGGATGTTTAAGGTTTATACTTTTGATCATAACCGAATATCGTTTTATTCGTCAGAGGCTGAAAGTAGTAAAAACAAACATTAGGCGTATCCTAAGCCTAAAACAGCCTGTCAGAAATAGTCTTATAACTTTTAACTTCATCTTTCGTGCTTCTGATAAAAACAGAAGACTCCATTGTTTAAATGCTGCGGACTAATACCGTTAAAAACCTGAGCAGAGCAGGAGCAGTTCTTTGTGTAGCTGTGTGCTTGACTGTAAAACTAACGACAACCGAGCTGACTCTGACAAGCTGTAAAAAATACCAAGTAACCAAGGCCAATTATGACTTATCAACGTTAACATTTTTCTCTATAAGCGTGTTTTTGTCGTGATAAAAAGAAAGAAAGACTGATATGTCTAATTCTATGTGCTACAAGTAATGAAACATAGTTTGATAGTGCAATAAACTTTTCGTTTCTTAAACGCTGTACGACATATTTCACTTTTCTTATGTTTCACTTTTGTTCATTCTTTCGTCCGTGTTAGATACAGCGCGAATGTTAAATTCAGTTACTTTTAAAGGCAATAACTTAATAGAAGTTGGTCTCGAGTATTATTACATTATAATGTCTTGCAATTTGTCGAAAATTCTAGACCTCAGTTGGACTATTTATAAATACGCGTCTAAAATATAGTTTAAGCAAGTTAGCTAAATGAGTGATGTAGATCTAGAATTTTTTTGTTTTTTTTTTAATTCCGTGCGAAGCTACACGAGAGCTACCTGCGCTGTTGGTCTGTGGGTAAAGGTTTAAGTTTTTGTTCTTTCGTTCGTTTTATGAATTTCGCGCAAAGCTACAGGAGAACTATCTGCGATAGCTATCCCTAATTTAGCAGTGTAAGACTAAAGGGAAGGCAGTTAGTCATCACCACCCACCACCAACTCTTGGGCTACTCTTTTACCAGCGAATATGGAATTGACACTAATATTATAGCACCCTCACGACTGAAAGGCAAGAATATTCCGCATAACGGGGACTCGAGCCCGCAACCCTCGGATTGCTAGTCAAGCGTCCTAACCACTTAGTCATGCTGGGGTTAACAGATCTATACTGCATACATGTGAGTTTAGACATAAAGAGCGTATTGTAGCAATTTTAAAGTGAATTATCACAGACTGTGTTGCAATAACAGAGTAGATAATAATAACACAGATCTGCGAATTAAAACATCATAAAAGTTGTTTTGGTTTTAATAACAGATTTTTAATAATTCAGCTACGCGGATTTTGAAAGTAATATTCATTCTTCGCCATAACGTAATAATATTTTGTAAATTGGAAAGAAAAAAAACTCTTACTTAGACCAAATTATTATTTCTTTTACCACAACGAACATTTGTTATTATTATGTTTAGAATCTAGAACGAGTGTGTGTGTTTTCTTATAGCAAAGCCACGTCGGGCTATCTGCTGAGCCCACCGAGGGGAATCGAACCGCTGATTTTGTGTTGTAAATCCGAAGACATACCGCTGTCCTAGTGGGGGCCTTCTAGAACGATCGATAATACTCTCACGTCGCGTTTGGTCTTCACTTGTTTGTAGTAGTTTTATCGCAGCATTTATTTTATTTTATAGCAATTCTACATTCACTCTACTTTCCATTAAAATTTTAATTTTTTTCCTATTTATTATTTAGAACTCTAGATGCATCTGTAATAAACCAACAATATAACCAGCATTTCTATTCATTCGTTTGACTTGTTGTAATATGTTATTTTAAAACAAGTGGATTGTATCCTGTTTGTTTATTGTAGAATTTTGTCGCCAACGAGTCACATACACTTTTTGTAAAGAATCGCACAAAATCTCCAACGCAAGTACTTTGTGGTTGACAAAGGTTCAGTAACGTTTCTGTTTTAAAACTAGTTGACAGTTTGTCTGTTTTAACTCGACGAGTGTAAATCATCAGATAACAAAGAAAGAAGATGAAGGATCCTAATATGAATGAATTATGTCACTGAATTTAAAATACATTTAATACACACATGAATTAAACATCTTGGTCAGAGACCCCTAATTATCCCTAATTTTAAACAACTGATTAGATGGAAAAAACCCACCACCACAAGAGTTATATCTGAACCAAATAACGGACACTATTGTCATTTCTATAACACGCTCGCAACTGATATTCCAGAGCATTTTGAGCGATATTACATCTCGATCCCCAGACTCTTTCATCTGCTAGGTATCATGGCATTCACATGACCACCTTCGTCATAAGTATGTACCGAACGCAAGATGAGGAACTGGAGAACTGATAAGATGAAGTGAGCGTGAACCAGAATTATTCCAATTGAGTTCTCACGTAACTCTAAAGGTTTCTAGAAACTTTCTTACGGGAGCGTAAACACGAATTATTCAGACAGAAATGTGTTTTGAAAAGTATATATTCTTCGCCGAAACTTATCTCCAAGTTCTATGATACATATTTCGCAGTCTTATGAGCAAGTAATCCATGCAAGCGGAACAACAGTCAGTAAAAGTCTAGAGCTGTAATGAATATGTATTTCTTGCATTGGACTCAACTACACAGTAGAAAATGATTAGACATCCATTAGGAGTCATTCTGCTGTGAAGACAGTATTCAAACTACTTTAGAAACGACTTATAATCTGATTAATTGCTTTTACAGAACGAGTCATTTTGACTCACTACTTGAAACTTTTTTGTGTTAAGTCAAACGTCGCTAATTACTGAGGTATAATAATATACGTCTGTGACGAAAGTCCATAAAAACAGAAATCAGAGTTGATGATTCGAAGAAGGAAGTTGTTTCGAAGGAAATTGTTTAATTGGTGCTTTTGTTAGGATGTACCTTGATTTTAAAAGATTGAAAACTAATCCAGTGTTTGAAAATGTACTTGTTTAATTGTTCTTGAAGGGTGGGTACTACTACCTTCCAGATGGTTTTGTTTATTATTTTCTATAAGGAAAAGGCGGTAACGTTTGATTGTTTTTAGTTAAGCACATTAGACTATCTGGTATCGAAATTCGAGTTTTAGCGTTACAAGCCTTGGGACATACTGTTCAGCCATTGGAGGAATGACCAAACAAAAAATTGTGTTTTTGAATTTCGCGCAAAACTACACGAGGATTATCTGCGCTGGCTGTCCCTAATTTAGTAGTGTAAGTCCAGGGATAGGCAGCTAGTCACCACCCACCGCCAAATGTTGGGCTGCTCTTTTACTAACGAATAATGGAATTGAATGTAACATTATAGTGCCTCCACAGTTGAAAAGGCGAGCATGTTTGGTGTGAGGGGGATTCGAACCTGCGACCCTCAGATTACTAGTAGAGCACCCTAACCACCTGGATATGCAGTGCTTGCTGAAAAGAAAGGATCACTTATGACTAAAAAAATACTGGATTCATCTTAACAAAACAGAATTTTATCTACTATTTACCCAAAAAAAATCTTCATTCTCTCATGAAGTAACTTTCAAAAATACAAGTGAGTTCAACTTTAAAATGTTCCTCATCAGTTTCGTCTTCACTTATCTTCTTCCTCGAGCAGGAAATGAGAAAACAAAAGCCAACAAACCAAGCAAACAGTATCTCTATAACACGAGGTTTTCTCCCGCTTTAGTTGTTAGATAAACCACTCTTTTCTTCAAGTAATTGATTTTGAGTGCCAATAACGTGAAATATTTCCGCAGGATTATTGCCCATATGTGAAATATGACAAAAAATGGAAGAATTTTTGCTGTCATATTTTAAAGTTATATTGCACTCTCTATACGATTGACACTTTCTTTCTATCAACAACAACATTTCCTCAGCTAAATGTTCTGCTATGATTTCCAGTCATCACTGTTCTCCCTGTGAGTTGAGTATACTGTATAACAACATTATAAACCACCCTGTTAAGAAACATAATAAAATCTCAGCAGAAGTGATTTCTGACGTTTTATGCTGTGTATTGGAATGCAACATTGTATTGCGAACTTACCATTTCAAAATTGTTTGTTTTGAATTTCGCACAAAGCTAATCGAGGGCTATCTGTGCTAGCCGTCCCTAATTTAGCAGTGTAAGACTAGAGGGAAGGCAGCTAGTCATCACCACCCACCGCCAACTCTTGGGCGACTCTTTACCAACGAATAGTGGGATTGACCGTCACATTATAACGCTCCCACGGCTGAAATGGCGAGCGTGTTTAGCGCGACCGGGATGCGAACCCGTGACCCTCAGATTACGAGTCGCACGCCTTAACACGTTTGGCCATGCCGGGCCCCATTTCAAAATGGTCGACATTGCAGGTCTTGAGCATGTTTTATTCTTTTAAAAACCGCGTCGAGTGTAGCCTAGTGGTTAGTGTGCTACAATGTGAATCGGAGGGTCCATGATTCGCTTTCCGCTGCCACAAAATCGTACTAGTAACAGTAAAATGTAAACTACCACTTAGGTTATTTAAGAGGTGGCGGCGAATGGTATTTACCAGCTGGCTTACACTGAGTACCTTAGCTCATTGCGAGTGGATATCATGTAAATCTAAACAAATTCTCAGCACTAGCGATACAAGCTGGTAAAAACGGTCTAAGTGAGTGATTCACAATCTGTGGTATGCATTTCACTGGTGGTGATATTTGGAGAAAATGTCGGTCGTACAGAAAAACAATAATATAGTAGACGGTTCCTCAAGAGCTGCGCCACTTGAAATTATTTTAGGTAGAATTAGAATAATTAATGTGAGATTTTTTCCCCTTTCATTAATTATATTCTTATGCGCCAGTTATACCAAGCGTGGGACGCGCGTACACCCAGTTATACCAAGGGTGGAACGGGCGTACACCCTATTTAATTTAATTTCTCATCAGGACTTCTACCACCCTACCCTGAAACTGAAAATCGTTTAAGCAGGATTAGAGTGAATTGACATACGAGACTTGAACGTAGTAAAAATATATCAATCGAAAGTGTTTGACCTTCTGAGTCTCCTACTGTAATTAAACCTCAAATCTGTTAAGAGGTGACGGAGTTATGAACTAAAATTTCATACTTGAAGAAAACAAGAACAAAAGTAAATATATTCAGAGCCATTTTGTTCGCCGCTTTGCCGTGGCTGAAAATTATAAAATTTGTGCCAAACTTAATTTCAACTTACTACATAAATATGAACTTTCTTTTCCCTCCCCAACTTCCACCCCCATAAATTTACCACTGTTTTCTTACCTAAAACTAACAAAACTCAGATCTCATATACCTCACTTTTAGCTGGAAAACAATCACTTCCTTCCCACTAATGGGTTAAAAATAACTGTTTGTGCTACTTCCAATCGCAGGAAATATCTTAACTTCCTGCGTGGTGGTTGTCAAGTTTAGCCATGAAATAAATTCTGGATCTCTTCACTAAGTTGTCTGTGTTCAATACTGTTTCAAAATGAAAAAGCTATATATGAATGTTATTATGATTACTTTGTTTCTATATTAATTTATTGCAAGTGTTTTATTGTTGGTTGTTCCTGAACAAAACTCAACTGGAAGCTCTTAAATACTGGTCTTTTAAACGAAAATCGTTAACAGTTCTTACGCAACTAGCGTCATCTGTAATCGAAAATTGTAATCTCAAATTCAAAATACAATATGAAATTATACAGTAAAAAACAAGTCAATTGCATAAACCTTTGAAGACAATAACGTCAAAGCATACATATATATATGTTCATTTATTTACTATTTTAAATTTTAAAAACTAAAGATGTTTATAAATAGTTGTTTCAATATTCTCGGAACAACAGATGGCACACCCATCTTATTGTCAGTCACATCATAAAACTTGACACTTCTGTTGGAATAATTTGATCGTAGACTTTGAGTTTTGAGATACTGACGGTTGTTTTTGTTCGAAGCCAACTGCTTCCAGTCAACTATTATTGTAGTTTATTCGTGTTTTCTTTCTTTAGTATCTTGGTGGTTGATACTACGTTCAGATTGGTCACAGGTTTGTCATTAGGTACTTACTTTTTTGGATAAAGGATGATTGTGTTGAGATCGTCACTTTAGTCCTTCACAGAATTTCTGTGAACTGGTATTGGACGTTTAGGATACTAAAGAAATAGCTGGATATATTACAGATGGATGAACCAATATTTAGCACCGTTGGGTTTGTATTTTTTTATCAGTCCAGTTATTATGGATAAAATAAATAGTGTACTAAAATTCTAATTGTACTTGTCACCTAACATAATCGTAGCTTAATTTTTAGACGAAAAACTTATTCCATATAGCTGTCTATGTACAAGCGCTTTCACATAACTATAATGCCTGAAGTGTTGAACAAGGTATTGTTAGAATGTGATACCTGAGCCATAACACAGGGAGACTTTGTTAGATATGTCCAGCAATTAATACAACAAAGGTAAAGCTAAGCCAGCTGCTTCATAGAACTAATATCTTTCAGGGTAAAACACTATTTCGCCCTAAGCTTACCAACTAATCACTGAATTAAGTTTAAAACGCATTACGATGACTTTACTTCCTTAAACCTCAAAGAGGGCACATAAAAATATCAAATACTGCAATCCAAGGGTTGTTAGTGGCTGTAAGTATTAGGAATTTAATTATAATTTGATCAAATTCTAGAAAGTTTTGTAAGAACAAAGTTTCTAATTGTTCTATACAATGATAAAGCACAAATAGTTCTAATTCTTTACAGAAAGAAATGGATTCATAATGGAGAAAATTAATCTAATAATAAGGAAAAAAGACGAATGATACGATAGAACACAATATTTATAAAACTTCCGAACCTTTCAAAATGCATCCATTTCGTCTTCGAAGCAACGTGAGATTAATATTAAATGTTTAATTATTATTGTTAAAACGACGTTAACTAATTTACTTAAAATATATGTCTCTGATGGGATAATGATAAGTCTACAGAGTTACAATGCTAAAACCTCTGGTTCGGCTTCCGGTGGTGAGCAGAGCAGATAGCCCAATCCGCTATGAAACCAACAAACCAGCTAATGAAGATGATATACCAGTTTTATGTTACAAATTTGTATATCTTAATCTCGTCTCAAACATCACGTACTTCATACACTCTTAAAAAAATTCATTACATCTTTAACTCATGAATAAACGCCACTCATTCGTACATATCTTGAAAACTTAATGATAATGTTATCAATGACAACAAACAGAAGCTTTTTTATTCAAGAGTATAAATCCTATAGACACACATTTCTGTTGTAACAAATCCAAAATACCTCTAAACATACTGTATGTTAGAAACTCTTTCTTATCAAAATAAAAAGATTCTTCGGTGAAAACCAAGAAAAAATGGAAAAGTCGTTTACTAAATTATTAGATTATTAACTTTAAATAGAAAAATTTAAAGACATGAAACAAAACAGCAGGAAAGAAGAATAGTGAACTCATCAGGATTGTATGAACTCATCAGGATTGTAAGAACTCATCAGGATTGTATAAACTCATCAGGATTGTAAGAATTCATCAGGATTGTATGAACTCATCAGGATTGTATGAACTCATCAGGATTGTAAGGTTATGTGAACGCAAAATTTATTCGAGAACCATTTGCGACATCATTCAACACCAACATCGCAGTCAACATCATTCAATACCAACACAGCTCTCAACATCATTCAATACCAACACAGCTCTCAACATCATTCAATACCAACACAACAAAAATAAACATCATTCAACACCAACACAACACTCAACATCATTTAACACCAACATAATGGTCAACATCATTCAATACCAACACAGTTTCAACATCATTCAACACCAACACAGTCTCAACATCATTCAATACCAACACAGTTCTCAACATCATTCAATACCAACACAACAAAATAAACATCATTCAACACCAACACAACACTCAACATCATTTAACACCAAATATAATGGTTCAACATCATTCAATACCAACACAGCTCTCAACATCATTCAATACCAACACAGTTTCAACATCATTCAATACCAACACAGTTTCAACATCGTTTCAATACCAATATAAATACTCAACATCATTCAACAATAATACAATACTCAACATCATTCAACACCAACACAGTTTCTCAACATCATTCAATACCAACACAGTTTCAACATCATTCAATACCAACACAGATTCTCAACATCATTCAATACCAACACAGTTTCAACATCATTCAGTACCAACACAATACTTCAACATTATTCAACAATAAATACAACACTCAACATCATTCAACACCAACACAGTTTCTCAACATCATTCAATACCAACACAGTTTCTCAATTATCATTTCAACACCAACACAGATCTCTAACATCATTCAATACCAATACAGTTTTCAACATCATTCAATACCAATACAACACTCAACATCATTCAATAAATAAATACAATACTCAACATCATTCAACACTCAACACAGGCTTTCAACATCATTCAATACCAATACAGTTTCTCAACATTTCAATACCAACACACAGTTTCAACATCATTCAATACTAAATACAACACTCTCAACATCATTCAACATCAATACAACACTCAACATCAGTCAACACCAATATAATGGTTCAACATCGTTCAATACCAATACAGTTTCAACATCATTCAACACCAATACAGTTTCAACATCATTCAATACCAACACAGCTTCAACATCATTCAATACCAACACAACACTCAACATCATTCAACACCAATACAAATACTTCAACATCATTCAACACTAAATATAATGGTTCAACATTATTCAATACCAATACAGTTTCAACATCAAGATAGAAGTCAACATCATTCAACATCAACACAACACTCAACATCATTCAACACCAACATAATGGTCAACATCATTCAACATCAACACAACACTCAACATCATTCAACACCAACACAACAGCCAACATCATTCAACACCAACACAGCTCTCAAGATCATTCAACACCAACACAGCTCTCAACATCATTCAACACCAACGCAACACTCAACATCATTCAACACCAACATAATGGTCAACATCATTCAATACCAACACAGCTCTCAACATCATTCAATACCAACACAGCTCTCAACATCAAGATAGAAGTCAACATCATTCAACATCAACACAACACTCAACATCATTCAACACCAACACAACAGCCAACATCATTCAACACCAACACAGCTCTCAACATCATTCAACACCAACACAGCTCTCAACATCATTCAACACCAACATAATGGTCAACATCATTCAATACCAATACAGTTTCTCAACATCATTCAATACCAATACAGTTTCAACATCATTCAACACCAATACAGCTCTCAACATCATTCAATACCAACACAGTTTCAACATCATTCAATACCAACACAGTCTCAACATCATTCAGCACCAACACAGCTTCAACATCATTTTCAATACCAATACAATACTCTCAACATCATTCAACACCAACACAACACTTCAACATCATTCAACACCAATATAATGGTTCAGCATCATTTCAATACCAACACACAGCTTCTCAACATCATTCAATATAATACAGTTTCAACATTCAAGATTAGTCAACATCATTCAACATCAACACAATACTTCAACATCATTCAATACCAAGCATAATGGTCAACATCATTCAATACCAACACAGCTCTCAACATCAAGATAGAAGTCAACATCATTCAACATCAACACAACACTCAACATCATTCAACACCAACACAACAGCCAACATCATTCAACACCAACACAGCTCTCAACATCATTCAACATCAACACAACACTCAACATCATTCAATACCAACACAGCTCTCAACATCATTCAACACCAACACAGCTCTCAACATCATTCAATACCAACACAACACTCAACATCATTCAACACCAACACAACACTCAACATCATTCAACACCAACATAATGGTCAACATCATTCAATACCAACACAGCTCTCAACATCAAGATAGAAGTCAACATCATTCAACATCAACACAACACTCAACATCATTCAACACCAACACAACAGCCAACATCATTTAACACCAACACAACAGGTAATTTCATTCATATTTGGGAACACAATTTATTCGCTGTTGAAATACGCTGGTGATAAACTCAAGCATTATCTTAGTTTTGTCTTATGGGTTTTTAATAATATTATGATGACACTACGCCTTTGTTGTAGATTTTTCTGGTATACCATTTTGTTACTGAATATAATATCACTGTCGCTTGTATTTATTATAAATAAAAGCTCTAAAGAACTAAAGTTTCAAATTAAATTGGTCGGTTACAGCTTAGTGCTTAATATTTCCAATGGTGGATTCATGGTTTTATCCCGTTTCAGTCGCACAAGCACAATTCATTCTCTGCTCTCTGGAGCCATGAGTGCATAAATAAGAGTGACTGTCCAATCCTACTATAAATAAGTGTGACTTACCAATCCTACTCTAAATAAGTGTGACTTACCAATCCTACTTTAAATAAGCGTAACTTACCTATCCCACTCTTCAGTCTGACCTAAGAGCTGGCGTAGGATGTTCTTGAATAGCTGTTTTCCTTAAAATCTTGGTCCGTTAGTGCAGTTAGTCCTCGCGTAGTTTAGCGCAAAATCCAAGAAACAAACAATCGCAGTAAGAATAAATATTATTTAGTCATCTGTGAAAGAGAAATCACTTGTACAGTTAATACAGATATTTTACTTTTATTTATTGTAAAATTATGGACTAATCTATATTTATCTGTGAGTAAACTGTAGCTCAATAACACGAACAATAATATATATTGGATTCAGAATTAATTTAAAATAAACTATTTTAATATGTAGGAAACATAAAAATTAGTACGCCAGCTTTTCTTCAATAGTTACCAAATTTGGTTATTTCTACATTTTCATTATACGATAGAGTGTCAATTGCCAATTTTGGAATACTCCGATTGTCATGATTTCGATTTTTTTCAATCTCATGTGAAGACACATGAGGGCTATCTACACTAACCGTCCCGAATTTAGCAGTAATAGACTGAAGAGAAAGCAGCTATTCAATACCACTCATTAACAGTGCTTTGGGATGCTCTTTTTTACCAACGAGTATTGGAACTGACCGTATCTTTGTAAGACCCCGTGGCTGAAAGGTCGAGCATGTTCGGTGACAGAGATTGGAACCTGCGACCTTCAGATTAACGAACCGATTGCCTGAATTAGAAGACTATGCCAGGCTTCCAATTGTTATGGTGTCAACTCGTTCTGAAGTTAGCCAATCGTGATAATAACTTGCTACAATTGTCAAAAGACCTTTTAAAACCACGTTATTTACCTAGTTCTTAAAGGATTTTGAAGAAATAGAAAAATTTACCATCATAGTCCTCACGATGTTTGTCGTATCCGTTGTCGAAGACGTTTTGCTTAATCCAAAATTCATCAAACCCGCTAGAGAGTCATTCACGTCATGTAATTTGGTTTTGTAACAAATGGCGTATATAAATATTGCGCTAAGCTGTATTGTGTTAGCCAGGTGGTTAGGACGCTTGACCCGTCATTTGAGGGTTGCGGAATCGAATCCTCGTTACACCAAACATGCTTGCTTTTTCGGCCATAGGGGGCGTTATGATATGACAGCCAATTTCGTTATTCGTTGGTAAAAGAATTGCCCGAGATCTGACGGTGGGTGGTGATGACTAGCTGCCTTTCCTCTCGTCTCACACTGCTAAATTAAGGACGGCTAGTGTAGATAGCTCTCCTGTAGCTTTGTGAGAAATTCAAAAACAAATTGTATTGTGTTGTCTGTTGTGTCCCAGCCGGCCTGTTTAGCCCACAAACATAGTGTGGATGTTATACTGTAATCACAAACTTTTCTAATTCTTCGAATACTTAAATAATGTAATATTAAAATACAATAGGTTTAATATTAATACCACATGACAAGAATAGTTAAGTGAATCAATCCTTTTGGGGCGTAAGATTTGTTAACGAAATATTTATATTGTTCTTGAGCTTGAATAAGTATATTAATCCTTACGGACTGGAAAGAATGAAATATTTTATATTAATGGTTAAATGAAAATTAAAAAATAAATGACTGTGTGTAATATACTACGTGAAGGTAAGACTAGTTTTATTAAAAACTTAAACGAATTAACACTGTATCTGCAGTTACTGACCAAACGATCATTTTCTATTCAATATGTCAAATTTGTTGTTTTTCGTTAAAGTTGGCTTGTTTGATATACTGGATGTTTTCCACTTTATTTCTTAAGCTTGAGAGAAATGTTCTTGAAATCAAAACGGTTGGACAATCTTTGTCGTTAAATTTCTGTTCAGTTCCAACTGAAGAAAATATTGATTGTTTGCATTTAAAGTAAGCACCGCATGATCAGTTTCACTTGGGAAAATTTAGCAATGGAACATTAGCACGTGCAGGTAAATGATCAGTATTTTTGAAGGAACATTGAAGCGTTCATTTCTTTTTGTACTGTTGATGTTTTTTAAATGTTAAGTAGCGTACTTAGCAATGAGAAAAACGTTGTTAATAAAAATTTCTGAGCTGAGGTTTGTTAAATTTAGTTTATGGAATTACAAAGTTTAAAAAAGTTTAGAAGTGACATTAGAAATCTCTATTGACTTAGGGTTAGATTTAGTTTTGTATTATTTAATATTTCTCATTATCGCTGCTAGTCGTGTTTTACACTTGAGTAAAACATAACCTGTAACATTTGATGAACTGCTCAGGAAACTTGTAACATTTAGCAGTAATATGTAATATATATATATAAATCTATGTGCGTGTACGTAGCAATAACGAAACAGAAATTGGAAAAGACTTATATCACGAAAAATGGCTTATGCGAAATAGATGTGTTTAATGTTCACGCCGTTTCGGATTGGGTTACCCTGGTGATTTTAAACTGTAATGAAATTTCTTGTGCGATTAACATTCTATTACATTAAAATTTAAAAACGGATTTGTTATATTAGGTTAGTTTCGAACCTTCTACGTTTTAAAAGTAGCCTCATACAACAAATCTTTTGTACCGTACAGATTAAACACTGATGTTTTTACAGTACAGGGTGTGCCAAAAAATACTAGAAATGAAACTCCTCATCTCTAAATTGTTCTCGAATGCGTGACACATCCTTGCAGCAAGTTCAGATAAACGAGATCAGTGGCTGTGTTTTCAGAAAAGAATGATCCAATTACGTCCAACGCTGATAATCCACACGACATTATAACCCCTGGTAAGTTTAGGTGGTGTTCAACCGTAACATGAGGGTTCTGAGGTGCCTAGTAGGTACCATTGTGGCGATTAACTGAGCCATTTAACTTGAATGTGGCCTCATCGCTCCAGACAATCTTGTTTGGAAACTGTGCATCCTCTGCAGGTTTTGTCACAAAATTCAACTCTCCGGTCAGGATCATCTTCATTGAAGGCGTGGACTAATACCAGAATAAAACCTTTCCAATGAACGAGTTTCAACACGCGATAGACGCTCGATTTTGGGATTCCTGTCTCACGGGCTGTTTGCCGAACAGATTTTTCTTGGCGATCGATGGAGAGTTTCCAACAGCTGTGATTCTCGTGTGAGGTTGGTGGACGAATGCTGTTTTTCAGAATGCACTTTATGGACGTTTTGAACAGTTCCATTTGTTTCAAACTTATCTCTGATCAGAGTGATGGTTGGTGGATCTGTTTCAATAAACACTATCTTTACACTTCCAGTAACACTTCCAGATACAAACTTATCTCTGATCAGAGTGATGGTGAGTGGATCTGTTTGAATAAACACTATCTTTACACTTCCAGTAACACTTTAAGACGAACTTCCTTTTATGAAAACATAGTCTTGCTTCTACCATTACTTCAAATCAGTTGTATCTATAAAAAAAGGAAGTATGAGTGAGTTATAATCATTCAAAGTGTGTATACATGTTTATGGGACACCCTGTAGTGTATACGCATGCGCGCGTGTGTGGGTGTATATATATCATTATCAATAAAACTAATATCCACCAAATAGGAATGCGAATCACAAATAACTTTGAATTATGTTTTGGCGTATTTCAAAAAATTCGGTAATATTATTTACAGATAAATTCGGTATTTTAGAATGTTGAACAGCAACTACGTTACGTTTCTAAATTAAAACATAGCTGGAGTTCTGAGACCAATAAAAAGTAAAACAAGTGTATGAGAAAATAAAATATTGATAAATTTATTAAAGGTGAACAATGTGTGTGTGTGGAGAGGCAAGAAAAAGTTCGATATCAGCTCGAGCATGAACGTCATTATGAGTTTACATGTGTTCATACGCGTGTGCATAGTTATAGGGGAAAAAATTCATTTATTCCCTGCAGGTAAATTTATTTTCATCCTATTGTTTATTTTCTTTTTTTTATAGTAAATTAAAGATAGGGAGCCAGGATTCTGAAGAAGTTAAGGTCATGGTCGTTGTTATTGAAATGTTTATCTAAAACTTTGTCAAGGACACAATTTTCGATGTGAGAGTGTGTTCACTGTTTATTTAAACAGCATCCTATCTGTTTCTCCTACGTACAGTTGTCTACAATATAAAGAAATGATACAATAAATTAGGCACATGAAAGGACAGATGAATAATTGTTTAATTGTACGTACGGAGTTGTGTCCTGACCCAGTAATACTGATGATGACGTAACGGCATGCGTTGCGCTGCTTACTGACACCACAATGAAGATTGGTTATCTCCTAAGCTTATCTCTTAACTAATAAGTCTTTCGGATTTTTCCTGTTTTGGTACAAAATGATAGATTTATCTTTAAATGTCTCTCCAAACATTTTGAAGTATCCCTAATTGTTTTTGGTCAGTAACCTGACCAACATGAGAACGACATGTCAACATTAAGAGACGTGATTTTTCGATCTTTGTAGCGATTTTCCGAGTTAGTTTGTAGTTCGGAACAAACTTAAGTAATTGGCAACATGTGCTCGGTCCACCATGAGTACCAAAATACAGTTTCTAGTAATGTTTGTGTTGATCCTAAAAACAAAACTTGACATTTCATCAGCTTTCTACTTGCAGTCGGAGTCAGAAATGTAAGAACGGCGAACGTGGTGAAACTGTAATGTTGAACTAGCATTTATAGTGGACGTAGGATGGCTGGAGGTATAATATATGTACAGTGGAATAGAAGTTAAGGTTTAAGTGATGTCTAGAGAGTTCATTGAGTTGTTTTAAATGTACAATGTAAAATATCCCCCCTAGTGTCACAGCGGTTTGTCTGCGGACTTATACAACTAGAAACCAGGTTACGACACCTGTTGTGGACAGAGCACAGATAACTTCTTTGTGCAGGATTTTACTTAATAAAAAACAAAGAAAGATGTTCCTGGTTATTCTATAATTATGTCTGGAACATCTAGTGGGAGTTCTTCTGCATCTGTTAAATTCTTTGTGATTTGCCTCCACTCCATACAGGATATTGCGCCATGTCACTATAGTACCATCTTCGTCCACAGGTTTCATGTCATGTTTATCTTTAAGTTCACTGTTTTTTGTTTTTTTTCTTATCAATAGCCAGGTTGCGTTTATTAGATACATTTAGATTGTCAGTTTCTTCTTGACACTTGACCTTAAGATACTCTAAAGCTGGACATTTTTGTTGGTTAAGTGACCACATGTTGTTATGTCTTTTGAATAGAATAAAATAGAATAGAATAGAAGGATTTTCAAGAGAAGACGAAATTACATCATTGTTGTTATCAGGTGGATTTATTTTTTGTCAACAGAGCTATTGTTGCTGAAGTATAAAATAGTAATTTTATCCAGATTAACTTTTGTGTTGTCGTGAAAAACATATATGAAACAAAATAATTAGGAACCTTCGAAATACGTAGAAAAACTGTGTATATGTGTGTGTATATACGAAAACACAATTCATGTGAAGTACTGAGATCGATTCACAGCTGATAACAAATGAATTCATCATACAGTAGCAATGAAAATTATATAAAGTAGAAATAGTATAACCACAGTAGACTAAAGTTAAAAATTATATAAAGTAGAAATAGTATAACCACAGTAGACTAAAGATAAAAATTATATAAAGTAGAAATAGTATAACCACAGTAGACTAAAGTTAAAAGTTATATAAAGTAGAAATAGTATAACCACAGTAGACTAAAGATAAAAATTATATAAAGTAGAAATAGTATAACCACAGTAGACTAAAGATAAAAATTATATAAAGTAGAAATAGTATAACCACAGTAGACTAAAGATAAAAATTATATAAAGTAGAAATAGTATAACCACAGTAGACTAAAGATAAAAATTATATAAAGTAGAAATAGTATAACCACAGTAGACTAAAGTTAAAAATTATATAAAGTTAACCACAGTAGACTAAAGATAAAAATTATATAAAGTAGAAATAGTATAACCACAGTAGACTAAAGTTAAAAATTATATAAAGTTAACCACAGTAGACTAAAGATAAAAATTATATAAAGTAGAAATAGTATAACCACAGTAGACTAAAGTTAAAAATTATATAAAGTAGAAATAGTATAACCACAGTAGACTAAAGTTAAAAATTATATAAAGTTAACCACAGTAGACTAAAGATAAAAATTATATAAAGTAGAAATAGTATAACCACAGTAGACTAAAGTTAAAAGTTATATAAAGTAGAAATAGTATAACCACAGTAAACTAAAGATAAAAATTATATAAAGTAGAAATAGTATAACCACAGTAGACTAAAGATAAAAATTATATAAAGTAGAAATAGTATAACCTCAGTAGACAAAAGTTAAAAATTATATAAAGTTAACCACAGTAGACTAAAGATAAAAAATTATATAAAGTAGAAATAGTATAACCACAGTAGACTAAAGTTAAAAATTATATAAAGTAGAAATAGTATAACCACAGTAGACTAAAGATAAAAATTATATAAAGTAGAAATAGTATAACCACAGTAGACTAAAGATAAAATTTATATAAAGTAGAAATAGTATAACCACAGTAGACTAAAGTTAAAAATTATATAAAGTTAACCACAGTAGACTAAAGATAAAAATTATATAAAGTAGAAATAGTATAACCACAGTAGACTAAAGTTAAAAATTATATAAAGTTAACCACAGTAGACTAAAGATAAAAATTATATAAAGTAGAAATAGTATAACCACAGTAGACTAAAGTTAAAAATTATATAAAGTAGAAATAGTATAACCACAGTAGACTAAAGTTAAAAATTATATAAAGTAGAAATAGTATAACCACAGTAGACTAAAGTTAAAAATTATATAAAGTAGAAATAGTATAACCACAGTAGACTAAAGATAAAAATTATATAAAGTAGAAATAGTATAACCACAGTAGACTAAAGATAAAAATTATATAAAGTAGAAATAGTATAACCTCAGTAGACAAAAGTTAAAAATTATATAAAGTTAACCACAGTAGACTAAAGATAAAAATTATATAAAGTAGAAATAGTATAACCACAATAAACTAAAGTTAAAAATTATATAAAGTAGAAATAGTATAACCACAGTAGACTAAAGTTAAAAATTATATAAAGTAGAAATAGTATAACCACAGTAGACTAAAGTTAAAAATTATATAAAGTAGAAATAGTATAACCACAGTAGACTAAAGATAAAAATTATATAAAGTAGAAATAGTATAACCACAGTAGACTAAAGTTAAAAATTATATAAAGTAGAAATAGTATAACCACAGTAGACTAAAGTTAAAAATTATATAAAGTTAACCACAGTAGACTAAAGATAAAAAATTATATAAAGTAGAAATAGTATAACCACAGTAGACTAAAGTTAAAAAATTATATAAAGTAGAAATAGTATAACCACAGTAGACTAAAGATAAAAATTATATAAAGTAGAAATAGTATAACCACAGTAGACTAAAGATAAAATTTATATAAAGTAGAAATAGTATAACCACAGTAGACTAAAGTTAAAAAATTATATAAAGTTAACCACAGTAGACTAAAGATAAAAAATTATATAAAGTAGAAATAGTATAACCACAGTAGACTAAAGTTAAAAATTATATAAAGTAGAAATAGTATAACCACAGTAGACTAAAGATAAAAAATTATATAAAGTAGAAATAGTATAACCACAGTAGACTAAAGATAAAATTTATATAAAGTAGAAATAGTATAACCACAGTAGACTAAAGTTAAAAATTATATAAAGTTAACCACAGTAGACTAAAGATAAAAATTATATAAAGTAGAAATAGTATAACCACAGTAGACTAAAGTTAAAAATTATATAAAGTAGAAATAGTATAACCACAGTAGACTAAAGTTAAAAATTATATAAAGTTAACCACAGTAGACTAAAGATAAAAATTATATAAAGTAGAAATAGTATAACCACAGTAGACTAAAGTTAAAAATTATATAAAGTTAACCACAGTAGACTAAAGATAAAAAATTATATAAAGTAGAAATAGTATAACCACAGTAGACTAAAGTTAAAAATTATATAAAGTAGAAATAGTATAACCACAGTAGACTAAAGTTAAAAATTATATAAAGTAGAAATAGTATAACCACAGTGGACTAAAGATAAAAATTATATAAAGTATATAATTAGAAATTATATATAGTATATATAGTATAGTATATAGTAGAAATAGTATAACCACAGTAGACTAAAGTTAAAAATTATATAAAGAAGAAATAGTATAACCACAGTAGACTAAAGTTTTATCTACTTCTACCGAGTTTTATTTACTCCTGTAATTCATGTATAATTCAAGAATTTTCTACCTCATGACACTAATTGTATCGCATATTCTAAACATTACAGCCACCTAATGTTTGTTTATTATTGAATGATAATTCTTGTTTCACTCTAAACTTGACCCGGCCTGGCCAGTTAATTAAGGTATTCGACTCGTGATCCGAGAATCGCGAGTTCGATCCCCGTCGCACCAAGTATGTTCGCCCTTTCAACCGTGGGGCGTTATAATGTAACAATCAATCCCACTCTTGGTTGGTAAAGAGTAGCCCAAGACTTGGCGCTGGGTGGTGATGGCGAGCTGCCTTCCCTCTAGCCTTACACTGCTAAATTAGGGACGGCTAGCTAAGATAGCCCTCGTGTAGTTTTGCTCGAAATTCAAAACAAACCAAACCGCTCTAAAAAGATTTTCAAACGAACACAAGGTTTTTCATAAAATATAATTTCAAGTAGTACTGAAAGTATTGTTTACAATACAATTATCTTGTTTTAAGTTATTACTATTTATTACGACTACACAATGACATTGTACATTGCCAAGGAACACACCGAGTGAATTTGGGTTTAAACTGACGTTATTGGTGAAATACTTGTAGAATTCTCTTGATTTAAAACAAAAAGAAATATGAACAAATTGATCACTTCCATATTTGGTATCTTAGTCATGGTTTATCACCATCTTATTGGTGGGTTGAGAAACAATTGAAAGTGAGTGGCAATCATCCTTTAAAGTAAAGCTATTTTTAACGTACATGTTTGTATTATGCCTAACAATAACCATGGTCATCTCTAAATATAAAGTGTACCGACCCTATGATAAATCAGGTCAACTGTCATTTAAATTTTATGATGAGGAATTACTTTTCAAGTGACTTCTTGTTGAAACCTTGTATATTTATAAAACAGTTTTCCTTGTTACCCAGTTTATTTAAAAACAGCCACACATTTCTGAAGAATATTTAATTACCTGTGAATGAAAGTCTGAGGAACTTGCGCTGGCCAGAATAAGGTTTTATTATATGGCGTTTATCAGGTCAGTGCAGAGAACGGTTTGATGCTTGTCCGTCTATATTAAACTTTGCAAGAACTTGGCAGTTATATTGTTTGAAACACTTGCAAGCCCTGAAAACGCTTGAAAGACAGCCACTACTCGCGAACCTAAGTTAAACTTTAAAGTAAGGGAGAAATGTGTGGGGGTTAAAGGTCGGATGTATGAAAATATTAAAGGCTTGGTAACAGAAAATGGTGTTATTTAACCGAGTTTGGTAGATTATGTAATCTGGTTATTGGGTGTGGCACGAACATTACTGAAGATATCTCAAGGTGCTCTGGAGAGTGAATGAAGAGAGAAGGAAGGAGAGGTTGAGAAGATAATGACAATACTGACGAAGTAGACCAAGGATGAAACGAAGGTAACCAGCCCCTAGTTAATCATTAACCTGAATGTAATTGTAAGGTCGTGAAATTTAAATAACGGGTTCGTGTTTGAAAACATCATCACAAGAAATCTGATTCTATCAACTCAATGAAAAATCAGAATTGTTTTTTTTATTTCGCGCAAGGCTACACGAGGGCTATCTGCGCTAGGCGTCCATAATTTAGCAGTGTAAGGTTAGAGGGAAGACAGCTAGTGATCACCACCCACCGCCAACTCTTCGACTACTCTTTTACCAATGAATAGTGGAATTGACCATCACATTATAACCCCCCCACGGCTGAAAGAGTGAGCATGTTTGGTATGATAGGGATTTGAACCCGAGACCCTCAGATTACGAGTCAAGTGCCTTAATCACCTGGCCATGCCGGGTCCTTACAATTGAAGTGAACTAGTAAATCATAATGGATATCAACAATTACTGATACTTCATAACTGGAAGTAACAATATGAACCAGTAAGTGAAATGGCTATTTTTAGAGCTGGAACAAAAGGATCCAAAGTTCAAGAAGACATTTTGACACAAGTATGAGGGTAGTAGCTAGAGAAAACCAACTTTTACAGCCAGGATAGTGGCCGTAAGATCTTGTAATGGAAGATAAAAAAGACAAGGATTGGTAAGCGTGATTAGATGATCAGATACACAAACGTTGTTTTTATCACGCTTTCAAATAGACTGGATGGATAAAAAGTCGAGGTTAATTTTGGACAGACTTGGTTGTGATTGAACAAATAGACTGGATGGATGAAGAGTCGAGGTTACGTTTGAACAGTCTTGGTCGTGATCGAACAAATAGACTGGATGGATGAAGAGCCTTGGTCGTGATCGAACAAATAGACTGGATGGATGAAGAGTCGAGGTTACGTTTGGACAGTCTTGGTCGTGATCGAACAAATAGACTGGATGGATGAAGAGTCGAGGTTAAGTTTGAACAGTCTTGGTTGTGACCGAAGTCGGAATTGATGTCGTCATTGAAAGCGAAAATAAATCTTGTGAAGGCTGACTTTTTGGGTCGAAGGAAGTCCCTGGCCAGTGGGCGTAGGATGACGAGTCGTCATCGGGTTGGTCTGGATCCTTCCATCTGTCTTGATGATACGTGTCTGGATTTCTTGGCTGAGTAACAGAAAGCTGTCGATAAATTGGAGGCGCTGAAGTGGCTGACCTGTCATATTGCAGCCTAGGTCATCTTGTCTGCGAGTTTTTCTTAGTTAGTGTGTTATGAATGAACTTGTCTGTAAGATCTGATTTGGTTATGTTGGCTGACAGTGGAATGATGTTTAGTTTTGGTGATCTGGAGGTCTGGAAGGATTGTTCCTTCGGTTCTGAAATGGAAACAAATCTACTAATTAATAAATGTTCAACAGTGGTTGTTTGTGGGAGGTGTTACTGTTTTCATGAAGTGAACTGGTAGATTTTGTTGTTCTAGACCTGATACGATGAATGGTGTAGTTTGTGGACCTCTTTAAAGTTAAAAGTATTTTCTTAGTTAAAATGAACAGGTCAATACTCCTAAGGTCGACAGAAAAAAGTGTTTGTTCGATTTGCAGGTTACCAGAGAGAGTATAGTTCTATGAAGGTGATGGGTTGAACAAAAATCCCACTCCTGAGTAGAAATCTTTGGGGGTGACTAGAAAACCTGCGTGGTCCAAACACTAGGCTTGTTCTTATCCTTTCGATTCAAATTACCATTTTCAGAGACACATAAATGTGAGATGAGCTTGAAACGGAAACTAGAACTGGAACTCTATACTAAAAGACTTATTATTGTATAATAATAGGAAACATTCTTTTGATAAACGTAACAAATGTCTTAAGGTAGAGAAAAGCACAATTTTGTATATGCGTGAATGGGGTTACGATTAAACGCGGTAAAGACATGTTGCCTCGGTAAACAGGAAAAACAAAAGTTGTAGCACGTGCACGAAGTGATGTTCCGCACTCCACCTCCAATGACACAGCTTAATGTCTGAGGACTTACAACGTAATAATGTTCCGCACTCCACCTCCAGTGGCACAGCTGAATGTCTGAGGACTTACAACGCTAATAGTCAGATAGCCCTTTGTGTAGCTTTGTGTTTGATTACAAACAACAACAAATAATGTTCCGCTGTTGAAAAGAACACATAAATACACTTGGGTTAGTTATCCTTATATACTTCATGAATTACCAAATACATCATTAACATCACCTTTAGAATAATTGATATTAAAGATAAACCGAAATTTTCAAAATATTTTAACTTTTATTTAACATTGACGACAACATAACACATCCAGTATAATAAAAAAAATTACCTTATAAACTTCACAATTCGTTTTTTGGAGTCCAGGTTGATTAAATGTTGAACTATATAAACTACTAACCACCGTGGGCACACACTGATGTATTATAGAGTAAAAATATACATATTTTGTGTTCGTATGAAATACATAAAGTGAAAAAAAATAGAACTCGTATATTCTATCATCATTTATTTTGAGATTCTGCTGTATATATATATAGTATAGTTTTATATTGCCTCTCAGCTTTGTACGAAGGAGCACATTGTACCAGAGTGCCAGAAACTCTGTGACAAAGATTTGTCACCACCATCTCTGAACATAATGTATTCTTACTAAAATAGCCTATTTATTTTTATCATACAAGTGACGTAACTGACTTTAAATACTTGCTGTAAGATATACTTGAGAGTCTAAAATCTAAAACAGAATCCAAAATACGGATTACAGATCCAAGATCACTCTCCAATAAAAACACCCAGTGGATTTTGCCAATGTGGTAGACCTTACAAAAAGAAGCACTGTAATCTGTCAGGGGTGGCTGCAAAGACGCAAAACCATTCGTACTCCACAGCCATTACCAGGTGCAGTCTACAAGCATTAAAAATGATAGCATGCAAGTAAAATTTGGGTAATTGAGACCTCGATGAGACAAAGGATACACAATGATGGAACAGTCTTACATAAAATAATTATGAGTAAAGAAAAGCAATGACCAGTATATAACCTAGACAAGATAACTTCCTCCTTCCAATGACCAGTGCATAGCCAAGACAAGATAACTTCCTCCTTCCAATGACCAGTGCATAATAGCCTAGACAAGATAACTTCCTCCTTCCAATAACCAGTGCATAGCCTTGACAAGATAACTTTCTCCTTCCAATGACCAGTGCATAATAGCCTAGACAAGATAACTTCCTCCTTCCAATGACCAGTGCATAATAGCCAACACAAGATAACTTCCTCCTTCCAATGACCAGTGCATAGACAAGACAAGATAACTTTCTCCTTCCAATAACCAGTGCATAATAGCCTAGACAAGATAACTACCTCCTTCCAATGACCAGTGCATAATAGCCAAGACAAGATAACTTCCTCCTTCCAATGACCAGTGCATAATAGCCAAGACAAGATAACTTCCTCCTTCCAATGACCAGTGCATAGCCAAGACAAGATAACTTTCTCCTTCCAATAACCAGTGCATAATAGCCTAGACAAGATAACTTCCTCCTTCCAATGACCAGTGCATAATAGCCAAGACAAGATAACTTCCTCCTTCCAATGACCAGTGCATAGCCAAGACAAGATAACTTTCTCCTTCCAATGACCAGTGCATAGCCTAGACAAGATAACTCCTCCTTCCAATCTTTAAGGTGATTTGATGGTCGAAAAACAACAGAAAAATTGTTACAAATTTGTTCACTTTAAATTTACTGCCACCTAGTGTGAAGCTGTGCTTTGATTATAGGACTAGAGTCCACGTATGGGACAGACACAGCTGTGACAATGTTAGAACAGATGAACTTATCTGTGGTGTCAGCAAGTTAATTCCAGTAAACAAAATCATGGTCAGGTATTTTTAAAATATGGATAGAAATGGATGACAGACAAAAGTGGACTAAATGTTTAGTAACATTGAAAAAATTAGTGTAATAACTCATATTAAGCAACTCCAATGTCAGTAGAGAGCTAAAAGAGATACTTTAAATGGTGCAATTAATGTATTACTTAGCTATTATGTGATCCAAGGCAAGAAATGGGGCATAAGACGCTGCAGTGAATACAGAAACTGCAGAAGGAATCCTGTTAGTAACCAACAAGTCATTACAAATCATGATAGAATCAACAGAATAACCTGGTTTCGAACCATTCATAAACACGGGTGCAGAAATCTTATGTGATTTGAAGAAAGATTACAAGTATTGAGCCATAGAAGGATGGGTTGTTCATCAAAACACCCAACATCATCATTCAATTGAGTGATATTGAGCCATAGAAGGATGGGTTGTTCATCAAAACACTCAACATCATCATTCAATTGAGTGGTATTGAGCCATAGAAGGATGGGTTGTTCATCAAAACACTCAACATCATCATTCAATTGAGTGGTATTGAGCCATAGAAGGATGGGTTGTTCATCAAAACACTCAACAACATCATTCAACCCTATGCAACAGATTGTGTCTGTATACAAAGGCCAAATGAAGAAATGGTAGACTGCCTATTCTCAAAGAGCAAAGCCCACCAATGAAGGAAGACAACCCAAAGTAGAATTCTGTTGTAATAATCGAGTCTTGATATCTTATTGCAGCTGTTTGAATAATACAATCAGTTACTGGCTCCACACACGCGGTTACACTAACAACAGGATTACGTATCCAGAGAGTGGTGAAAGAGAACCAGTCAACTTGCTGCAACTTTCACCAGAATATAACTTCTTGGCTGACTTTGGAGAGTCAGCAAGCCTTTCTGATCCTTTTATACGAAAATGGAGGCATTTGTCAGAAAGACAAAGAGTGTAGAAAGAACGAGGTACAGAAACAAGTGACGGTTGTTTTGTTTATAGTTTTACTTCCTTACGAATTAACTTTTTGTTAATTTGTTTCGGTTAATCAGGAGTACATTACCAATAATATACAAAGAATATTCATTACCAACTGACCACTAAATATGAAACTCAAATAGTATCATGAACACTTTATATCTTTATTTACAACATACTACATATCTATACGTCTCTCAGATGGAAAGCTATTATGTAAGGTATCCTCACCTGTCTAAAAGGAACTAGCTACAATTCACACAAAACAAATATTTTTCTTAAGTAGCTGTGGTGAAAGGCGAGCTTCCAACCTACACAGCTCATTTTGGACAGTTTGTTTGTTTTGAATTTCGCATAAAGCTACTCGAGGGCTATCTCTGCTAGCCGACCCTAATTTAGCAGTGTAAGACTAGAGGGAAGGCAGCTAGTCATCACCACCCACCGCCAACTCTTAGGCTACTCTTTTACCAACATTATAACGCCCCCCGGCTAAAAGGGCGAGCATGTTTGGTACGACCGGGATTCGAACCCGGGACCCTCGAATTACGAATCGAACGCCTTAACCCACCTGGCAATGCCGGGCCCATTTTGGACAGCAGTGTGTTCCAAATGTATTATCTTTAATACATTAGTATATTTTAATTAAATGTCAGAATGTTTTGCAAACTAAATTATTTTACTTTTATTTTTAGTATTACTTAATATTAGTAAATTTGCATTCCGCCAGGGTTATCTTGATTAGAATTTCAGTGATCAGGGTACTGGTTGGTGCACCGTATTTATTAATGTGTTCCTACACCAACTGCTGGAGTTCTGTCTTTTAGTAAATCCCACTGAAAGTTTCACACGTTAACTTCAACTCGCGAATCATGCTGCATCCAGCTGTCTCCACTACTTCTGGTTAACTTCAACTCGCGAATCATGGTGCATCCAACTGTCTCCACAACTTCTAGTTAACTTCAACTCGCGAATCATGGTGGATCCAGTTGTCTCCATTACTTCTGTAACGTGTAATGTTATGCATTCTCATTTTCTTTCAACAAGAGTACTTTACCCATCAACCAGTTATTTAAGTAAGCATCGTGAAATTAAGTGTATTAAACGTTAGTTTTGAAGAGAATCACACTGTCAAGTCGTCTGTGGTTTTCCGAGTTTTACTTGAAGGCCTTTTCAGTACAACCTCAACTCCCACTATTTTTTTTCATACAGTACTTATACCAAATATCATTCTGTGAGTGGAGTGAAGAGAAATATCATATCTGTGTACCTCAGATATCCATCAGCAGCGTTTTCCTCCAGAATCCTGCATCAGCAGCGTTGTCCTCCTGAATCCGGCATCAGTAGAGTTGTCCTCCTGAATCCGGCATCAGTAGCGTTGTCCTCCTGAATCCGGGAATCAGAATTTATACGTTATACTGGATTGGAGCCTTTTCTTAATGTAGTCGAAGGATGTTGGGTTTATATTTTATAAGGAAAGCATTGATTTAGTGGAAAGATAAATCCTTATTTATCCTAGGAGAGTCTGAAGATTTGAACGGCTAGAGTGGTCTTTTCGCGAGAAAACTAACCACTTGGTCATGGAGGGCAGGTTTTTGTAGCGTGATAAAATGTATTGATAACCGTTCACGTGGTTTGGCTACATTAGCCTTGTGGCAAAGACATCGGTTTAGCCATTAATCTACTTGTAGATGTGGCCGCTTACGTTACTGATGTTTATTTGTGGTCCGAAAAGAGCTCTTTAGTTGTACTTCCCAGATCCACGTGGGGACGTATAACCAAACTTAGCAGCGTTCCTTCTTTAGTAGAGTTTAATTAACCAATAAAAAAAACCTGTGTTCTTATAAAGACGTAGATAAAAGTTGGAATATTAACAATTAGAAACTTTACACACCAATAACACCTACCCATTTTACAAAACACAAAGTAAAAAACAACAAATAGACACAGGCGACTAACTGAGTGTTATTAATGCATCAACAATACTCCCCACTGGGACAGCGGTAAGTCTACGTTCTTACAACACTGAAATCACGGGTTCGATTCCCCTCGGTTGACACAGCAGATAACCCTTGTGGCTTTGCTTTTATAAAAAAAACACACACATACAGCCACTTTTCTGTATGAACCGACATTTTCGAAACAAAGAAGAGCTGGACGTGGTCAAGCGATTAGCATAAATGGACCGTGAATCTCAGAATTCAACATGTTATCCGCTATCGGATAAACTCAATTTGCACTTTGGAATCGAGAATAAACAATATTTGAGGACGATTAAATCCTACTATTCGATTAAAGTAGCGGAATAGTTGATTATGGGTGATGTTTATTACGTGGCTTCACTCTAGTTTGTAATCTCAATATTGAGAGTAGTTATGTAATCTTTGTGTGACTATTAGTAAAAAATTCCAAAATAAAACAAAACCAACAACAACATGGAAGATTAGTAATTATCTAATTACTAATTATCTAAGTTAATCTAATAATGAAAGATGATTAAAACTGTCATACGAGGGGTCTAAGATTTAATGTTCGAGTTTATCGGATCTAGTGAGTAAGACACAGTCTCCATTTTTAGATGAGTCCACTAGAGAGAGGAAACTCCGCAAGAACAAACAAATACTGTAAACACTGCCTAATATAATAGCCAGAGACGTTCATCCGTTTTCAAGAACCCCAAGGGCATTTATAAAGTTTGTTTGTTTGTTTGGGAATTTCGCACAAAGCTACTCGAGGGCTATCTGTGTTAGCCGTCCCTAATTTAGCAGTGTAAGACTAGAGGGAAGGCAGCTAGTCATCACCACCCACCGCCAACTCTTGGGCTACTCTTTTACCAACGAATAGTGGGATTGACCGTCACATTATACACCCCCACGGCTGGGAGGGAGAGCATGTTTGGCGCGAACCCGCGACCCTCAGATTACGATTCGCACGCCTTACGCGCTAGGCCATGCCGGGCCATACTTTATTAAGAGAAACCATTAATACAATCAAAGTGAAATCCATTTTTCTTTCTGGGACAGAGAAAGACAGCCGTAATTATCTTCACTTGTAGGAATTGTTTAAGAACGTTTTTCTTGTAAGTTAAATGAAACACATGCACTTTTTTTATTATTCCATTTTACATAAATTAGAAACTGTTGTGACAAGTAGGTAGTAACTTTAGCAAATTATAATTTTAAATTGCACGACGATAGCTTTATTTTGAGCGAAGATTAAAGTGAGTAATTCTAATATTTTGTCCAATCTGGATTTAAACCGTGATCATTTTGCTCTTGAATCGAAAAACGAAGTTTCTAGTTCATTGATTGTATATAAGTGTGTATTTCTAGACGTTCCTAATCAAACAAATATTGTTGTTTGTGATGTACAGAAGCTGTAAAAAAGAAAATATTGACAAATTATTGATTTCTTTAATTAGATAACAAAAAATAATGTAAAACCAATACGTGAACTTTTCATGGTTAGTTACGTATTCATTGTCATAATAATTTTAAATAAAAACCTATATTGGACTTGTAAGACTTCAGACTTATCGCTGGTTCACCGTTAGCTATAGTCTGAGAGTTATTTATACAATTAATACTATTAAAATTTTCAACTCTAATATTATTCCTTACACGTATTAGTTTTATTAGGCGTTAAATACAAAACAAAATTCATATTTGTTTTTTACTCATATCTTTATCAAAAATTAAACTATACTTTTCCGAAATATTATTTTAAAATAATTATGAATTTTTGCAGAAAATACGTAAAACAAAACTATGGCGCAAGACTGAGTGTTTTGAATCATGCGTTAGAATAGGGTAAAACACGACACATTTCCCGGTCTACAGCTTGTAACGCTAACGTCCGGGGTTTTATTCCATACAACAAATAGCCTAATTTAACTTTACTATAACACATAAATATGACACGTTAAGCCTTGAGAGTCATGTATAATTAAGCCTTGTAATGAAGTTTTATTGAATCATGATGAATAAATTAAAATAATATTAAACACAAGACAATGGTTTTGTTTGTCTTGAAGCGCAGAGTTATATAATAGTTATATAATAGGCTGTTTGTGATGTGCCCTCCGAGGATGTCGAGCCCTAGTTTTCTAGGATTGTAAGCACGTATGGAATCACATTGTTGAGCCATCAAGGAAACATAATAGTTTGTATAATATATTCTGCTGTTTGTACTAGGTAGCAATATAATAATAAAATATTAAATTATTATTTATTGTAGCTACGAATGAGAAAGGTTCTGGTTTCAATTAATATAGAGATAATTTAATCTCCTGACAGTGAGTAACAGTAATTTGACATTTTTCTGTATTTTCGTTATATGTTTATTTTTGCTTTGAGTATGAAACATGAATAATTTGGTAAGTATACACATTGTATTACTATATTGTCATGAGTGCATAGTACGTGTACTTTTATAACATAAGGTTTCATTTTCTGTAGTGCATAATAAAATATTAATATTCTATTAATAAGTGAAATAATGAAGTATTTGTTTTTTTGAAAATAAAATTCAATTTTTAAAACCGAACCTAAATAAAAATATTTTATAAATATAGAAGTTTCCAGTTTTATTTATTTATCTGACATTAACGATAGGGCAACACAATGATTCGTTTATTTATCTGACATTAACCACAAAGCTACGCAATTAATTTTCTGTGCTTCATAGACTATAAACATAAATTTTAATCAGTTTAAAATAGTTTTTAATTTTAATGAATCAAATAAGAATGTTCTATATTTATACATCTTTTACTTTAACTTACGATCTTTCTTTGGTAATCAGAGTATTATTATGTTTGTACGAATATCAAGATAAAAACAAATATCGCTTCTGTTGCGTGTCTGTCTTGTCTCTTTTCTGTCCTATTGCTGTTCCTTTATTGGCTATTCTAAAAGCTTATTGGTTGAGGTATTTTAATGTACCATTGCAACTGTTTCAGCCGGAAACTATTTGAAGATATTCTGCCTTACATATAAAGACGTCTCTAGCTGTCATATCTAAAAGTATATTCTACAAACAAAAACAGGTATTTTAACAAAGCATAGAAAAAAATATACATTCATATCTTAAAAGCTGAATGTTACTGGAAGTCTTCAAATGGCAGACATTTCTTTTATGATTGTATTTTTTGAAATATACAGTTTTAGTTTCAGGATGGAAACAAAATATAAATAATGGTTTAATAACATTCAATATATGATATTATTCAATAATAATGACATTATTAAATAAAGAACTCTTATAAAACTAAAGATCGTAAGTCGAAACATTTCGGTATATAGCTGGAAGAGATCACTGGACTGTTTTAAGCATGCTCTTAAGAAAGGAACATTCTTGTGTTAATTATAAAGAACAGATCAAGTAATATCTTTAGATCATTTTAAGACGATTCCTAAGAGATCAAAAAGAAAATCATTAACGAGAGAAACTTAAGAGGAAATTGTAAAAAAACCGGAAAAACAAGAAAACTGTTAATAAAAAGAAACAAGATTTATTTTAGAGAATTTCATGGTGGATTTTACGGAGATAATCTACTTTGAAATTGTAAATTAAGGAATTTATAGAGAATTTTCCAGGATATATCACATTTTAGGAGTATAAGTAAGAAGATAGTTTATTGGGAACTTTTTCCAGAATACAAAATATTAGGGAACAGTCAAAGTTAAGTTACCGTGAGGATTTAAAGAACAAAACTTACAGAGTTTTTATACGAATTATTGAGAAAGAAGTTATTTTTGTTATTTGAACACAAAGCTTCACATTGAGCTATTTGTGTTTTGCCCATTATTTCACACACAGAATATTTAAAAAATGTATATGTTATCAAAGAAAATTTATATGTCAACTCAACAAAAGAGACAGTGTTTTGGGAATTATTAAGAATGTTTTTGAGCCACTAAGGAAGTGGTTTTATGAAGTTTCCAAGGAACGTTTGAGAGAAAATTGTGAAGGAATAATTACTGTGGTTGTACGGGACGTTAAGAAAATGTGTTCAGGATGTGAGTGGGATGAAAAGCGAAACGATTTAACTTACTTATTTGCTACATAGGTGACGCGTTATGCACTCTCTGTAATTGCTCTTAAGTAGTTCAAAGATACATCAGTTAATATTTAAATATAATACAACTGAGAGCCAATGATTGTGTGCTAGAGTAATCATAATAATTAATCTTATATTTATTATTATTATAAACAGTTATTTTACATAGCTAACTTTTTTTTCTTATTTTGTAAAATTAATTTCTTCTGGGATATTTTGTTTAAAACTAATTTGTCAAAAGTTTCCAAGAGATGGGGACACTATCGTAACAAGCTGCAACATTCCGGAAGATGGTGGACTAGTATTTAATTAATATTTATTATATAAAGTGATTAATCTAAACTGTACAGTGATAAATGTATCGCTGTATATACATGTTTTCATGGTTTAATTATTACTACCCATTATATTTTAAGGTATTCTAAAGAACTTTTGAGTTTGTTATTTATATTGTTAACTATGTACCTTGTGTTACCAGTTAATGGTTTCAAGATAAATATAGTTAAAACTGCATAAACAAGAAAAATATGAAAATTAAATAATAATTTGAGCAACAGCTAATTTTCTTTTATTTATTTTTAAATAGTTTCAAGATACGTTGTACTTCTAACTAGTTTCAACACATGTTGTTTAATATACAGAACTGAGTATTTGATGGAGCTGATTCAGGAGTATAAAAAAATGTTGTTTATCAAATAATCGGTAATAAGAATCGTGCCACGTATGTTTACAGTGGTACATTCAAAGTGGCTGGGCATGGTCAGGTGATTAAAGTACTCGACTCGTTATTCGAGGGTCGCGGGTCCGAATCCCCGTCACACAAACATGCTCGCTCTTTCAGCCGAGTGGGCGTTATAATGTAACGGTCAATCCCACTATTCTTCGATAAAGAGTAGCCCAAAAGTTGGCGGTGGGTGGTGATGATTAGTTGCCTTCCCTCTAGTCTTACACACTTAAATTAGATAACGGCTAGCGCAGATAGCCCTCGAGTAGCTTTGCGCGAAATTCAAAAACAGACAAACAAACGTTCGAAGTTTTAACGAAATTTCCAACCTATGAGCACGTGGTTGTAACAGAAAGGTAATGATGTAATAAAACGTTTAGTACAGCGTCCCCAGTGGCACAGCGGTATATCTGTGGACTCACAGTGCTTATAACAGGGTTTCGAAACACGTGGGAAGGGTAGACAACAGATATCCCATTGTGTAGTTTTGTGCTCAATTACAAACAAATAAACTATTAATACGACACAGGAACATGACTTCTTAAGACATGTGTCCGACAACCACTTTTTTACAAACTCCCTCAGCTGACAGCTACACAATGGGCTGTCGGTGGTCTGCCCACCACGTGTAACGAAACCCGGATTTTAGCGGTGTGAGTCTGGAGACATACCGCTGTCCCATTGGGGGACTTTACCAATAGATTCATTACGTCATTGATTCTCAGTTGCTACACGTGTTTATACTTTTGGAGATTTCATTACAACTTTGAATGTAAACAGATATGACTACACTGTTATTGTAACCGTTGATTTGATAAACAACATTTATATCAACTCCTGAATCAGCTTCATCAAATATTCAGTTCTGTATATTAAACAACATGTGTTGAAACTAGTTAGAGGTACAACGTATCCTGATACTATTTAAAAATAAATAAATTGTTTTCGTTGCTTGTGCGGTTTTAACTATATTTATCTTGAAACTGTTAACTGGTGACAAAAGTTATATAGTTAACAATAAAAATAACAAACTCAGAAGTTCTTTAGAATACCTTATAACATTATGGGTAATAATAATTGAACCATCAAAACATATATATATATAGCGATACATTTATCACTGTACAGTTTAGATTAATCACTTTATATAATAAATATTAATTAAATACTAGTCTACCATCTTTCATAATGTTGCAACTTGTTACGATAGTGTCCCCATCTGTTGGAAAATTTTGACAAATTAGTTTTAAACAAAATATCCCAGAAGAAATTAATTTTACAAAATGAGAAAAAAAAATGAGCTATGTAAAATAACTATTTATAATAATAATAAATATAAGATTAATAATTATGATTACTTTATCATACAATCATTGGCTCTCAATTGTATTATGAACAAAGTAAGAGCAATTAATCTCTCAGTAATTAATAGTTTATGCAGAGATATCCAATGCTTAACAATTCACACACTAGTAACCCCATCTCTACTTATCCATGCAATGATATTCTGTTCGTTTGTTTTGACCGTCCCTAATTCTGCAGCGTAAGACTAGAGGGAAGGCAGCTAGTCATCACCACCCACCGCCAACTCTTGGGCTACTCTTTTACCAACGAACTGTAGGATTGACCGTCACATTATAACCCCCACGGTTGAAAGGGCGAACATTCTTGGTGCGACCGGGATTTGGTTTCTCCTGTTAATGATTTTCTTTTTGATCTCTTGGGAATCGTCTTAAAATGATCTAAAGATATTAGTTGATCTGTTCTTTATAATTAACACAAGAATGTTCCTTTTTTAAGAGCATGCTTGAAACAGTCCAGTAATCTCTTCCAGCTATATACTGAAATTTTTCGACTTACGATCTTTAGTTTTGTAAGAGATCTTTATTTAATAATGCCATTATTATTGAATAATATCATATATTGAATGTCATTAAACCATTATTTATATTTTGTTTCCATCCTGAAACTAAAACTGTATATTTTAAAAAATACAATCATAAAAGGAATGTCTGCCACTTGAAGACTTCAAATAACATTCAGCTTTTAAGATATGAACGTAATTTTTTTTCTATTCTTTGTTAAAATACCTGTTTTTGTTTGTAGAATATACTTTTCGATATGACAGCTAGAGATGTCTTTATATGTAAGGCAGAATCTCTTCAAATAGTTTCCGGTTGAAACAGTTACAATGGTACATTAAAATACCTCAACCAATAAGCTTTTAGAATAGCCAATAAAGGAACAGCAATAGGACAGAAAAGAGACAAGACAGACACGCAACAGAAGCGATATTTGTTTTTATCTTGATATTCGTACAAACATAATAATACTCTGATTAAAAAGAAAGATCGTAAGTTAAAGTAAAAGATGTATAAATATAGAACATTCTTATTTGATTCATTAAAATTAAAAAACTATTTTAAACTGATTAAAATTTATGTTTATAGTCTATGAAGCAGAGAAAATTCATTGCGAAGCTGTGTGGTTAATGTCAGATAAATAAACGAATCATTGTGTTGCCCCATGATTAATGTCGGATAAATAAATAAAACTGGAAACTGCTATATTTATAAAATCAATTTATTTAGGTTCGGTTTTTAAAAAATTGAATTTTATTTTCAAAAAACAAATACTTCATTATTTCACTTATTAATAGAATATTAATATTTTATTATGCACTACAGAAAATGAAACCTTATGTTATAAAAGTACACGTACTATGCACTAATGACAATATAGTAATACAATGTGTATACTTACCAAATTATTCATGTTTCATACTCAAAGTAAAAAAACATATAACGAAAATACAGAAAAATGTCAAATTACTGTTACTCACTGTCAGGAGATTAAATTATCTCTATATTAATTGAAACCAGAACCTTTTCTCATTCGTAGCTACAATAAATAATAATTTAATATTTTATTATTATATTGCTACCTAGTACAAACAGCAGAATATATTATACAAATTATTATGTTTCCTTGATGGCTCAACAATGTGATTCCATACGTGCTTACAATCCTAGAAAACTAGGGCTCGACACCCTCGGAGGGCACATCACAAACAGCCTATTATATAATTATTATATAACTCTGCGATTCAAGACAAACAAAACCATTGTCTTGTGTTTAATATTATTTTAATTTATTCATCATTATTCAATAAAACTTCATTACAAGGCTTAATTATACATGGCTCTCAAGGCTTAACGTGTCATATTTATGTGTTATAATAAAGTTAAGTTAGGCTATTTGTTGTATGGAATAAAACCCCGGACGCTAGCGTTACAAGTCTGTAGACCGGGGAATGTGACGTGTGTTACCCTATTCTAAGGCATGATTCAAAACACTCAGTGTTGCGCTATAGTTTTGTTTTACGTATTTTCTGCAAAAATTCATAATTATTTTCAAATTATATCTCGGAAAAGTATAGTTTAATTTTTGATAGAGATATGAGTAAAAACAAATATAATGAAACTAATACGTGTGAATAATAATGATAGAGTTGAAAATTTTAATAGTACTAATTGTATAAATAACTTTCAGACTATAGCTCACAGTAAACCAGCGATAAATCTAAAGTCTTACGAGTCCAATATAAGATTTTAATAACTGTGGTGGAGAAAACACAGAGACCACTGTGTCGTTTCACGTTTAATAACAACCAATCAATCAACTCTAGCTACATTTGGACAGGCGATCAGTGCTCTTGACGTCTAATGTGAGGGTCAGGGGTTCTATTTTACATCCAACTAAATATGGTATTTGGAATAAAAGGATGTCAAACCCTGCATCAGGTACACACAAAACAACACAATTGTTTGTCTATGCTCTACCTGCTTTTAGCCTTGTATGTTCTCAAACGTAAAGCTATGCCACTTGTAGGCATATATATTATGTTAACATATAACTAAACCCGTGAAAAGTTCACGTATTAGTTTCATTTTTTTCTTATATAATGCAAGATATAAAATTTAACAACACTTTCAAGAGTGGGCACTTTCTTTTTTTGTCCAGCCCCTGTATATCACAAACAACGATACTTGTTTGATATGGGAAGTCGAGAAATACAAATTTATATTCACTCACTAAGCTACCAAGTTGGTTTTTCTCTTTAAGAACAAAATGATCATGGTTTGAATCCAGATTGGCCAAAATATCAGAATTAATATCCCGGTTGCACCAATCATGCTCGTTATAATGTGACGGTCAATCCCACTATTTGTTGGTAAAAGAATAGCGGTGGGTGGTGATGACTAGCTGACTCTCCTCTAGTCTTACACTGCTAAATTAGGGACGGCTAGCACAGGTAGCCCTCGAGTAACTTTGTGCGAAATTCAAAAACAAACAAAAACAAACACGCATCAGAATTACCGAGTTTCATGTTGCATTCATCTCCAATATTGTTAAATCTATGGGTGTTGAGTCAAAGAGATTGCCATCAGCATGAGAAAAACACTCATAGATAGGTAGCCTTTCAACGATCAGGTGTTTTGTAAAACAAAGCCCGTCTCATTGACTTTTCAATTAACCTCAAAGGAACCCTGGCACCTAGCTTTGAGTGAATGTTTTACAGTGGTTAACACAACTAAAATCATATTATTAGAACGGAACACACATTCTTCAGACTTGCGATCATAAACGTTTTCGTTCTGGTTTAAGATGACTTCAATTTTCTCTAGCCAATTCACAATCACCTAACACACAGGACCGAAATATGGAGCTAATAAAACAGTGATATTACTCAAAGCATTAGAGGTTTTGTCTGAAATGTTTCTTACGTGAATAGATATTTATTAATCTTATTAACCTCTTCAATACAGGCGCCCAAAACTCAATGAATAGTCCTAAAGTTTAAATATGAACGACTTTAACCGCTAGGCGATTAAAATATTACATAATCTCCGTCACTGAAAGCAGAAGATAGCGAAAAAAGGTTGTTACTATATGTGGAAGAAAAATAAAAATAAGTGAACAGCGAAAAACGAACACGGATGAATTTTCATTTTTTTAAACAAAAATTTAAAACAGTCAATACTTTATAACTATTATACTGTTTCACTACATCTCAATACAAACGGCTAGAAATTGACAGTTAGGCCTATAGTTAGTGATGGTGGTGGACCAGACACTTTGCTAAGAGCTTAAGAGAAATTATAAACAATTGATACAATGAAATGTTAAGACGTGTTTTAAAACAGGTTTTATAGATAGTAAAACTATTGTTCATTTCATTCACAAAATTTCGTTAGGTTAACTTGACATCATTAGGTAGAATCGTCAGCTATGACAGCGGTAAACCTACGTATTTATAAATCTAAAATCAGGGTTTCGATTCACCTCAGTGGGTACGGCAGATAGCCAGATGTGGCTTTTTTATGAACACCACACATAAGTCATTAAGTTGGACACGAGAACTGAGACTAACGTAATTTAATTAACATAATAAATATTCTTTTACTTCATTGGTCCACACGGTAAACACCCCCCACACTTACATGCTCTACCCCCTATTTTAAAATATTTTCGAAGGTGCCTACGGTTGTTGGTGGTGGTGTTCTTGAATTTCGCGCAAAGCTACACGAGGGCTATCTGCGCTAGCCGTCCCTAATTTAGCAGTGTAAGACTAAAGGGAAGGTAGCTAGTCATCACCACCCACCGCCAACTCTTGAACTACTCTTTTACCAATGAATAGTGGGATTTACCGTCACGTTATAATGCCCTCACGGCTGAAAGGGCGAGCATGTTTGGTGCGACGGGGTTTCGAACGCGCGACCTTCGGATTAAGAGTCGAGTACCTTAACCTTCTGGCCATACCGGAAGTGGTGAGAGAAAAGTCGTTTTGTACACAAAACTGAAAGTTAAGATTTTTTACAACAATTGATTGCAATAAACCTAATTGTTGGCAGTGGTTATGAAGGAAATTTCCAGGAACATAAAGTCCACTGAAAGTGTTCTTACGAAATATGGAAGTTTGAAAGCCTGTGTTTGTCTTTTTAAGAATAACGTTTAGAAATGACAATTTGTTATCAACTTGTTTTTCTCCCGTGAATTTTAGGTTTGGAAGTATCTGGTTTAGATGTGATAAAACACGTGAATAAGTGTTAAGGTTATCGAAGGTTATGTAATGTCATCATCATATCGATAACAAAGAGTTGGTGTATAAAGTGTCTTCAGTTCTTGTCATAAATATGTTGACAACTACTACAGCTACAGAGTTCTTCATACTTAGACCTTCAGTTTGAATATAATTCGTACCTTCAGACTGGGAAGTGGAAGATTTGGTAACAACGAGAAATAATTTTATTACAGTGTTGATATTCAAGTAAAAAGGGAATTCGAATCATTCTGGTAACATTCACGGACAGTGTTTATCACTTCACATACGGGAACTCCAGTGAACATTCTTTTACATCAACCGTAATTAATTGACCAAAGTGATTAAATTCTCAGAGTTTTTTGAGGAACATTTCAGAACTTTGAAACACAAGGAGTCACGGGAATTATATTTTGAAATCATTCATGCAAAGAATTTTCCTAGATTGTAACTGTTAGTTTTGTGTGTCGGAACAATTGTTAAGCGGAAATCAGATTTAGGAAGACCATAAATTTGAAAAAATACGGGAACCTAAGGGGCTAAAAAATTGATTTAAGCCAGTAGAAAGTTGAGAAATTATTTTTAATTTTAAAATATTTTTTTTATTTAGAATTGGCTAAGTAGATTTTCTTTTTTTAATTAATTTATGTTACTATCAATTCTTATATCCCTTCTACTGATACTAGTGGAACATTTAGTGAGACGCATGTGTGTTCACGTCTTTCTTATAGCAAAGCCACATGAAGCTATCTGTTGAATCCACGGAGGGAAATCGAACCCTGATTTTAACGTTGTAAATCCGGAGACATACCGCTTTACTAGCGGGGGGCGGTGAGACGCTTCGAATGAAATAAGCAAAATGTTAGTGGAGTTGATACAAAAGTTTTGAAATTAATATATATGTGACACATCGAGGTTACAGTCCTGTCTTTATTTTCCTTTTCCAAACAATGTTTCAATACTAATATTATCTATTTCCTAGTCTTTAGTTGAAGAATTTCGTATATAACACAATGTTACTTTTCATTGTTCCTGGGCAGAAAGTGTTATTTCCCAATTGCTTATGCCTAAAGTTAATGGAAAAGACCTATTTTCTCTTCAAACTTTGCTTTTGTGACCTGGGTAATGAAGTTTTCAAATTTACCCATTATCCAGAACATTCCAGGTAGATTCAGTGCTGAGTAGCTTATAGAGAATTTTCAAGAAGTTTCTGGAATGTTGTGGAACTTACGAGGATTTTCGAAAACCTTTCAGAATTTTCTAGAACTTTCCACAGTAAGATATATATACAGGAACTCACCACTTCAGTTTAGTTCTGGATGCCTAAGTGAATGAGCACATAGACCTATCTGATTTTATCAGAGATGGCATCAAGAAGCTGCAACCATTCTCCAGACACATTCTGCTATGTATGTGGCCAATTTATCAAGAAAAGAGCGAAAAAGTACTCTATGACAGCATCTGTTAAAATGTGTGAAGCCTACAAGTCATATTTCGTCATGTCTATCAGGGATCAATATAAACTCCTCATTTTACCTACGAGCACTGCAATAAAACTGTAGAAGGCAAGACTGATAGTTCTTGCTTGCTTGAATTGTAAGATTTTATATTGTACAAATTTTAGGCCTTTTAAATTTTAAATACCTTTCGGTGAACCTCAAAGAGGAATACAACAGCGTCAAGACCTTGCTAGAAGCCTTGACGTATGACGAGTATGGCTGGGAGGTTATCGGAGACTTCAAAATGATGACATTCCTGATGGGTCTCCAAGGATGCTTTACCAAGTTTCCCTGTTATCTTTGACTTTGAGACAGCAGGGACATCGCAGCGCTCTACAACAGGAAGTACTGGCCACAAAGGACCGAGTTCTCTGAGAGGAGGCACAATGTTAAGTGTGAGCCATTAGTGGACCTCCAGAAGGTGTTTTTCCCACCATTGGATATAAAATTGGGTCTTATGAAACAATTTGTCACAGCTCTTGATAAGGAATCTGCAGCCTTCAAGTGCCTTCGACACTTCTTTCCTAAGCTGTGTGAGACAAAGGTCAAGGCTGGTGTCTTTGTTGGACCACAAATAAAGAAGATCCTGGAGTGCACAGAATTCCCCAAGAAGTTCAGTAGGAAAGGAAAAAATCTTGGGGCAGCTTTGATGCAGTGGTTTGGGGCTTCATGGACAATCACAAGGCCGAATATTACGTAAAACTGGTTGAGGCTCTGGTGAAGAACTATGGCAAAATGGGTTGCAGGATGTCTCTGAAAGTCTACATCCTTGACGCTCATCTTGATAAATTTAAGGAGAGCATGGGAGCATACTAAGAGGAGCAAGGCGAGCGCTTCCACCAAGATATACTGGACTTTGAACGCCGCTACCAAAGAGCGTATGACGAAAACATGATGGGGGACTATATTTGGGAGTTGATACGTGAATGTTATTTACATTATAGTCGCAACTCTCGAAAAACTCACTTCTAAACATTTTTGTATAACTTTAGCATAAATACATGTAAATGTTAATTAATATGTTGTGTTATTCAGACCTTCTGCAAATGAAAATGTACAAATTGACAACATAAGCAATTAAGAAACAGCACATACTATCCAGGAACAAAATATGTGTTACATTGTGTAATCTACAAAATTTAATAAGTTTTGTTGTACTCAAGCACAACAGATGAGTTTTAAATATTTCGAGCAAGCATTAAACAGAGTTACTTTCGGGATAACGGAGACAGTAAGTTAAAGTGGCATTTGAATAATCACATGTGTTTATAAATTATTCTGTACAAAAGTCGTACTATAAAACAACAATAAATTATTGATTTTACTTATTTTAATCAGGCCCGTATACAGAACGTTTGATAGAAGGGTTCTAACTTGTGAGAACAAACCGAAACATGTGATGCACAATCAGCATTTTAAATGTTGCGGTGGTCTGGATGGATGTGATTATATCAAACCAAAATGCTAGTTTTTCATCAGAAGTATGTTGAGTAGGTTGAATACCATAAACAGTTGCGATAACGCACCACTAGTTTGCACCACAATGGAAAAAAAAAACTTTGTTCATATTGGAATAATGGACAATGAAGTGAAATTATAAAGTGGAAAGTTGACCCTAGCGACAATGCAAAACTGATTTAGTCCGAAATTTTTATAACCAATTTCAAACCAAACATTCTTATGACGAATAGACAGGCTGTGTCACGTGGACATTGGTCTATTTCTAGATGTCAAGTAACCTATCAATAATTTATGATCTATGCTCATTACACGACATTAATTTTTTTTTTTTTGTGATTAGGCTTCCATTGTTTTAATATTGTAACTGTCACTTTTTATTATTTTTTTAATTATGGACATTAAAATTATCTAACTAACTGTAAAGAAACCTTGCATATGTAATATTTATTATATCTTGGAAGAAGAACATACTGTTGGTTAAAATTTTATTTCAACATTTATTTAAACAATAAATTTCATTATATCTTCCAGAACTAAAAATTAAGACGATATGCTGGTTCTATGTTGTTGTTTTTTAAGTTTACAATACAGCCTAATATTTATATAAAAAAACTAAACATTAGTTTGTATAATATTAAAAAACACCTCTGAGTTTCAATACAACATTCAGACGCTTCCTGGGAAGGTTACTTTAACTAAGGCATCTTTAAGGTATCTCTGTAGAGAACTCTCCATACCAGAAACGATTTTATCTTTTGATTTCTTTGCAATTTTGTTAGCAGCATATTTTAGAATCCAGTTAAAAAGGAACGAAGCTCCAGATACCTTCGTTATCTTAAATCCCTCAAAACGAGTAACTTTTGCGGAAACCAAGGTCACCTGTCCACCGTTCAAAGGAGCTGACAGAATAATTTGTACTGCTATTTCATTTATCCTAGCGTTTAAACTTCCCTTTAGCTTAATAAATCTGTTCTGTCTGTATCTATATCTACCACTAGCACTAACTCCTGACACTCCAAGGTTCGCATTCAATACCACTTTTTTATTGGCTTCGTCATTTGTTAATGTGACGTCACCTCGTCGTCCAATACTTGAGAGACCTCTGACGACAACATCAGTAACTCGGAATTTGCCTTCATCTACTGCAGTTCCGACAACAAGAGGTTCAATTTTGGAAATGTATTCACGATTTTCTTTAAGGTTTTGTAGAACTTTGTCGATGTAGTCATTCATGTTTCCAGTCGTGCGAGCGACATCTGTGAACAATAAGTAAAACGAAAATTTTGAATTCGAAAATGACGCTAAACGAGAGTTAAACAAAAAGTTCTTTTAAGCAAATTGTGAACCAATAACTTTATTATTTTTTGGAGAATATTAAGGTTGTTTTAAGGTAAATGTTTGATCAAAATATCAAATCTGGTAATATTTTATTATTCATGATTTGTATGAACTCTAGAAATCTGACAAACCCTAAAAATCTGATAGAAACTTGATTATTTTTTAACAAATCGTACGATTAAAATAATAATAAACAATTGTTAACAACAATAATATTTATTACTGTAAATCGTGAACACGTATTTTGTTATCTTAAGAAGGAAAATGTGTCGTTAGGTCTATAGTACACTCAGTGTTTCGTAACGTCTGAACACAACATACAAATGACACTGCTTGATGACCAGTCAAATCAAATTTCCTTAAGAATAGGCTAAAATGAACTTAAAACTATAGTAACGATATAGACACAGTAATTATAGAAATATCTTCTTGAAATAATTTTGAGTATAAAGTTATAAAATAAGATATTTTCTACAAACGTGGTATATTCCACATATACATCTACAGACTGACTTTTTGTTGAGCTGTTTACACTAAAAGACATATTTGCAATATAAATCGTATATTTAAAACAAACTTACCTCCACTTGCTACGCATATCGTTATTAAAATAATTAGAAAACTGAAACACCTCATGATTTATAACGTCCGTCAGTATTTTAATATTTGTTATCTGAAAAAACAGAATAATAATAATTAAACTTTATTAACGTTCTTTACAATGTTCATGTTTAATATTTAGGTAAAATCAATTTCAGATCATAAGTACACAGTCTTAAGAAATGACAAAGATGGTTGATGGTTTGGTAGACAGTTTTAATAACTGTATAACTAAAAGTTGTACAGTATAAAATGAATGAACTGTGAAAGTTGTCAGTTGTGAGTTAGCACCGAGATAATCAGTAACAATAACTGATGTTTTCAGCACTATACAGAGACTGAGGGAGATGAACAACAAGGAGCTTGGACGTCGATACAGTCCATGTTACCACATCTTCAACCCGACATGGCCAGGGGTTAAGGCACTCGACTCGTGATGCGAGGCTCGCAGGTTCGCATCCCCCTTGCGCCCAACATGCTCGCCCTTACAGCTGTGGAAGCATTATAATTTACGGTCAATCCCACTATTCGTTGGTAAAAAATTAGCCCAAGAGTTGGCGGTGGGTGGGAATGACTACCTGCCTTCCCTCTAGTTTTACACTGCTAAATTAAGGACGGCTAGTGCAGATAGTCCTCGTGTGAATTTGTGCGAAATTCAAAACAAATCAAACCACGTCTTATGAAGCCCTACCTGAATATAATTTTTTTTCCTATTTTAGTGTGGAAGTAATATAAAGGTCCCATTAGTCGCACAGATAGTCCAGCTGCTTTGTGCCATAAAACAACCAACCAACTCATTAGTCAATCTTTCAAACAAAGCTTTCATCCTTAGTTATTAAGCTGTTGATTAATAAATATTTTGTGAGTGGTTTCCAATACAGTTAAAAAAACGTTACATTTACATTTCATGTTGTTGAATCAAGATTAACTTTAGTAACTGGTTTCACGACATTCATAAATTGTGTATTTTGTTTTGTCACTTCATTTTATACAGAAAAATGTTATCATTATATCTGCAAGTATAATATCTGTGTTTTATAAGATGTTCTATTTTTAACACAAGCTTTACAATAAACTATCTGTGTTCTTTCAACGGTGGAATATAGACTTACCGTTTACTCACCAGAGGACCTGTTGACCCCAGTGACTCGTTTTTTTATATGATACTTATATTATACAAATGAAGTATCTTTAATAAACATTATCTCCGTGTATTAGAAGCTTCATGATAAAATACGTTGTTAATAAACAGTTTAACATGAATGTGTTTTACTTTGCTGTTATTATAATTAACAAATATAATCACCGTGACAGTTACGTCATGTTTACTTCTTCTGGAACAAAATGAATTAATTTATTTCTAGTTAAACATAAAGAAACACTACGGTCGATCTGCACTGTGCTCACCACGCGTATCGAAACCCAGATTTTAGCGTTATAATCTCTTCGGGCACTCAGTTGAATTTCAATACTTTCACAGTAAAGCCCACACCCTGTAGCAAAGCGGTATATCTGTGGACAAAAAACGCTAGACACCGGTTTTCGGTACCCGTTGTGGGCAGAGCACAGACAGCCCATTGTGCAGCTTTCTGCTTAACTTCAAAATAAACAAACAATTTATAGTGAAATATGTAACATGCTCTTATTTCTAAATAACAAAACCTCCATTTGGGAATTTCTTCTCATTATTAGATATTTAGGTTACGAATTCCTTTAGTTTATCACCAGAGGTTAAATTCAAAAGACAATATTGTGACGTAGATACCTAATGCATTCTGTGATTGGCCCTACACTCAACTACTGACTACAGTTTCGTCCTTTAAAGGCTCATCACCGAAGCTTGGGTCAACAAGCCAAAGAAATACCATTAGGCCTTTTATAATAGTGAAGTGGATGTAATATTTGTGGGGTTTTGAGTTTGTTTTACTTCACCATGTAGTAACCTAAATATCACACATAAACATAGTTTTAAACAGAAACCTTATTGATGAATATAAACAAACAGTACTTACCTGTATAATGCACTATTTGTACTTCTGTGTTTTGAACTCAGAAGAAAGCTATTTATACGTTTAAGTCTGATCTGGTATCAGTTATTTTTAGTAATCAAATACCATAACAATGTTTTCTTTTTCCAGTAAATATTGCCTTATCGGAGTTTTGTAACGTAAGGAAATTACACAAGAACTTCGTGTTGGTGTGCAGATGGTTATTTTTCTCATTCGAAGTGTGTCTGTCACTGGTATAGATTACGTTAGCTTTTTCCTAACATTTTACGAGTGGAACGTTTCTCAGAACAATACTTTTATCATTACTGTTCAAAGTAAGTTTCTCCTGACTAGACAGATCTACATAAATACACCTGTCATTTGTGGGCCCCGGGGCTAAGGTTTCTAAAGTTAAATGAGTGGAATACGACCTAATGGTTACTGTGGTCAAACCGTGAATTTGAGTGGTCAGTATTCACAGTCTATTGCTGCGATAATGAGCGCCGTTCTTGTGCTACAAGAGTGAAATTCTTATATTCGGACAGACAAGAGAAAATTTGTAACAGAGTCTTAGATCACGTCTGTTCTGAACTGAAACTTCACAATAAAATATTAGATCGCGACTATTATAAGTAGAAACCTTATGACAAATTCTTAGAAATAGATTAATCTAAATAGTCTGTTGAACATTTGCACAAAATTGACCGGTAGTTGTATGCACGAACAGTCTCTCAAATTGAAGTAAAAGACGAGTGGAAAGAGAACTAGTCAAATACAAACAAACTATTTACTGACAAGTAGTGATATTAACCTCACGTATAATAACTTACGTAGTGATATTAACCTCACGTATAATAACTTACGGCTGATAGGTATACTAAATGACGGATTTTAATCACAAGACCTTCTGAGTGGAGTATTTATAATAACGACTTTATTCAGAAGTACTGCGTACAACATTTTCACGAGTTTCCTTTTTTATTATCTCGCCCAACGTCAACATCACTCACTACCAACTCTTTTGCCGAAAAAAGTGGGAGTGACCGTGACATTATATCGCTCCTGAAGCTGTAAGGGGGAGAATATTCGGTGACTGTAAACTTTAATCAGAAAGCTTTATGTCACAATTAAAATAAAACGTGTGTGTGTGTGTGTTTCCATTTAACAAAGCTACATCAGGCTATCTGCTGAGTCAACCGAGGGGAATCGACCACCTGATTTTAGTTTTGTGAACCCGTAGACTTACCGCTGTAATAGCGGGGTACTAAAATAAAGTATTGATTACATAGCGTGAGATTCTAATTATTTTAAATATAAACTTTATAAGATTTTTGACCAGAAATATGCGAATCGAAACTTTTGATAATACAGTCACAGATTACGACGTTTCACAATATTAAGTAGTGATAATAGATACAGAAGTATCGGAAATAAAAACAGCTGGATATGTTTTAAGATTTGGAGCAACACTGCTGTTTCTGCTATGTCAGTGCAAAGCTACACAATAGGTTGTATAAACTCTGTCCACCACGGGAAATCGAACTCCGGATTTTAGCATTTTAGGTTTTTAAACTGACCACTGACCCACCGTGAGTAATGAAGGTAAAATAATGGATAATTACTGCAAAACAACAACAAATTCAACAAACTTGGAGATCTTTTGAAATGAGTTTTCTTGAACTCCAGAATTTTTTAGAAGTTTTAGGCCCATGTCGAATCTCTCATCACATATGAAGACCAAAATGTTTTTTTTTCTAAACTAATAAAAATAACGGATGAAGTCCATGCAAACCGCAATCTGTGGGTTGAAGACACGACCTAAATTATGTTTTTGTTTTCTAGGTGTTGAAATCCAGTGTGGCTCATATAAAAATGTGGTATTCAAGTACACTGGTGCCTGACAAATGGAGCCACGCACCTGTAACACATTTGTATCTGGTTCTTACAATACAGCTGTAACTAGTTACTGGAGTGGTGAGAAATTATTCACCAGAAGAAGAGGAAAGCACAATATGGGATGAGACAGAAAAATCATAGACATATCTTAGTTTTATGTCAGGTCGAGGTCTTAGTGTGGTATCCCACAATTCTTAGAGTCTCTAAATGAAAGACTATATAAAATAATTTACTAAAGGAAGTAAACATCCTAACTGAAGCCAACTTACACAAATATCTGTGTCATCTCTTCAAATGGGTTTCCTCTTCTCTTAGTATAAGAATCGGTACAGAGAAAGGTTCAAGGTTATACAATCTTCTATAGGATAACTGATACAGTATTTAACCTTCACTTACGACTTATTATAGTGTTTATGGGCTTTTTACGTCTCATGTATTGTGAATACGTTAATTCAGTACACATAACCTTCATGAGAACCTAGAAAATATTACTGAATATGTGTGAATATTTACACTAATTATAGAATAAAGAAAACGAGATAATACGAATATAAACACAAATATAATTCATTATTATGTACACAGATATGTATAACTATTGATTATCTTGTGATATGATATCGGGTCAAAATTGTTGAGAATATTAACCTATTTCTAAACAAGATTTCCATATTGTTCTGTAAAATTACATTTTAATTAAAGATGAAAAAACAAACCTGTAAATACAGACAGAGGTTTTTGTAAACAATCTTATTCTTTGATCTCTTTTAACTTTCTTTAAGGTATCTTTAATATACCTCTGTAGGGAACACTCAGTACCAGAAATAATTTCATCTTTGGATTTCTGTGAAATTGTATTGGCAGCACATTTTAGAATCTGGTCGAAAAAGAGAGACGATCCAGACACCTTCGTTATTTTAAATCCGCCAAACTTAGTAACTTTTGCAGAAATCAAGGTCACGTGACCACCGTCTAAAGGAGCCGATAGAATGATTTGTACATCTACGTTATTCATTCTTGCTTGGAAACTTCCGTTTATCTCAATAAATTTATTCTGTCTGTGTCTGTACGTGCCCGCAGTTCTAACCCTACAAACTCCCATGTTTGCATTCAAAACCACTCTCTTATTGGTTTCGTCGTTTTACAGTGTTACGTCACCTCGGCGTTCAATACTTAAGAGACCTCTGATGACTACGTCAGTAACTAGAAATATTTTATTTGTTTACTACAGTTTAAACAACAAGTGATCAATTCTTGAAATGTATTCAGAATTTTGTTTAAGGTGTAGTAAAAGTTTGTCGATGTAGCCATTCATATTTTCAGTCTCTCTAGCGACATCTACAGACGAATAGTAGCTACTATTATTTATTTATTTCTTGTTATAATTTATATGCAAAAACGGCTCGTTTGGGCTGAGAAAAGTGTTTTCTCAGCCCAAACTCAGCCGCCCAAACGAGCCGTTTTTGCATATAAATTTCTCAACAAGTGGGTTTCTCGTCATCACTGATTTCTTGTTATAAATTTAGGTGTAACAAATCTGAAAACACAAAGTTTGAATTCAAACTAAAATTTTAACTTAACAAAATAACGTTATATAACTCACGTATATCAACAGTTGAAAAACAACTTATGCCTACACTCTGTTTTAAACTTTTAGCGTAAACATTTGTGGAAATGTCTAGCATGATTGCGTTCGATAACAATATCAAATACAAGTTTAAAATTTCAGGACTTTATGAGTACAAAAGTTAGGCTGATGTTCGCAGAAGAAATTCTGAAGTGATGCTTCCTGTAATTACAAAACGTTTTTTGTTAAGAAATATGGCTGATGAACTGGACATGTTGTGGGTGTAAATTGGGTTATGTTTTAACCCCACACCCCTTGCTAGTACAGCGGTAAGTCCACGGATTTACAAAGCTAAAAGAAGGGGTTCGATTCCCCTCAGTGGTCTTAGCAGATAGCCCCATGTGGCTTTGCTATAAGAAAACACGCACATACACTATTTAACCCCACTTTAAGGTGTCTATCATTTTAAATTGTAGTTCGGTTGTTTATTTTGAATTTCGCGCAAAGCTACGCGAGGACTATCCGCTCTAGCCGTCCCTTATTTTGCAAGGTGAGACTAGAGGGGAGGCAACTAGTCATCACCACCCACCGCCAAGTCAATGGCTACTTTTTTACCAACGAATAGTCGGATTGACCGTCACATTATAACGCCCCCGTGGCTGAAATGGTGAGCATGTTTGGTGTGACGGGGATTCGAACCCGCGACCCTCGGAATTTAACTTCTAGACATTATCTTTTTTTTTTTTTTTTTCAGTTGATCAGGTGTGACTATATATATTTTACATTCCATGTGATACTATAGATTATGAACAAGTTGAAAACACTTTTTTTGTTGTTTTATTCTGAAAACATATTAATAAAAATAAAATTTTTTATATTAGCTTAAATTCACTGAAGTCAACAAACTTTGAGTTATTAACGTAATATCTTTACCTAGTAACGAGGTGTGTTAACTTTCTTTATATAAATACTGCAGGGGAAAAAACAAATACAGTCTTCTATAAAATAATTTATCCATGTTTGAATTTTTTACGCTTGATAAATCATAAATACAAAATATTGCTTGAAGTATGAAGCCAAATTTTACAGACTTTACGTGACGAATGTATTGAATAATGTTTGGTCACTTACAGTAATGACGTCATGTTATAATCAGTAGAGAAAACAAGTATCAGTGTTGAACTAAACGATTTCGTTCGTTTACTGATAAGTTGAAATTTGTACGGTTTGAATTGTAGTCTTTGAAACCTAAATTAGATTATAAAAAACATTAATTTACCTCCAGTTATTACCAATGTTGTCACCAAAAGAATAAGAAAACTGAAACACCTCATGGTAACCAATATTGTTCAGTTGATTAATATCTGAAAAAGTAAAATGTCTTACTATTACACGTCTTCTTATATTTTAAGTATATAGTGGTTAACGTCTCAAGTATTTATAATAACTTATGGTTACCAATGTTCTTTTGTTTATTCTAAATATTAACTTATGAAACAAACAACAGAATATCGTTATAATATTCTTCAGAAAGTTTTGGTAACTATATGATGTAATATCTCACAGAATTTGATGTTACACTTCTGACAGTCAAAGCAAGTGTAACGAAAATAGTCGTTACACTGGTTCAACGAACTTAGTGTACAACACTCAATAAGTTATAAACTTGTGCAACCCTACTTGGAAATTACGGCTAGGCCTGAAACTTTATCAACCAAAATACCCATTACTCAATAAGTTATAAACTGACAGAATTCTCCTAACAAGTGACAAGTTACGACTAACACTGAACCTTTACTAACCAACTTAATAATCATCATTCATTAAAGTTAAGGTTATAAACGACTATAACTTCTGTGACAAATTAATTGTATTATTGTATTGTATCTTGTAAATTTCGAAAGGTACTTCATATGTTTTAGTGTCTCTTATCTACAAATGTTGAAACTGCCTTCTGGGAATAAACAAGTGATAAAATTGTTAGTAATCTTTTGCTTTCGAAATATATGTTGACATATTGGAGTTTGTTGTTACGTAAATAAATTACTATTATGATTCTTTTTGTACACAGATTTCCATTTCACATTCTGAGTATTTTACTAGTGTAGATTACATGTGGTTAATTTTATTATTTTAGAACAGGCGTTACCAAACAACGGCCCGCGGGCCGGATACGGCCCTCGAGGTCATTTTGTCCAGCTCGCAAGCAGCTAGCCGCTTGGAAATAAAAAAGTGACATTTTATCAAATGTCCGACTGTCATAACAAAATGATCGCTTTAAGCTGGCAAATACAAGACGTCATGATAAAAATAAAAAAGGCTGTCACGCGCATTTTTAACCAATAGGAAAATTCTTCTTTCGTCTTTGCTGCCCGTTTATTCATATCAAGACACGTATCTATTAAAACATTAGGATTTCAAAAACAAGTACAGACTTAACCCTCGTCCTATCGACTTGTCTTGTAAATCTGTGGCCTAGGGTTACCTCTTCAGCAAGCTCATTTCTCTTAGTAGTCGGGTTATGCGCTTTTCGTAACTCGTTCTTAGGTCAGTGTCGTGACAAACGTACGTTTCAATATATTTTGTTTGTGCGTTCTTGGACCAGTACAATACTTTTCTCACAGCATTCTGTGTTTTACATTTTTAGATCCTGTTGTTTTCGCCCATCGTTGTGACTGCTTTTAAAAGAAGAAAAGTGAACTCTGAGTGTCGTGAAGAATGGGGAGAAAAGTACTTCTTTGTGGAAACCAGAAAGATACTTGTGTGATATACACCGAAAGTGTTGCCGTTTTAAAAGAGTACAATCTTATGAAACAAAACATCTATCAACATGTTTCAGGAAAGTTACGTTCTGAGAAATTTGAATCCATGAAACGTGTTTTTGAATCTCAAAAGAATCTCTTCACGAGAAAGTTTACTGAAAATGAATCTGTCACTCGTACAAGTTACAAAATAGTGCATTGGATGACAGAGCGAGGAAAACCTTTTACTGACGGCAACCTCATCAAAGAGTGTATGATGGAAGCAGCAAATGAACTGTGTCCTGAAAAAGCCAATTTGTTTGAAAGTATCAGCTGTTCAGCAACTTCAGTTGTATGGAGAGCAGAAGAACTTGGAGAGAACATCGCATTACAGATACGCCAAAAAGCTAGAAACTTTCTATTGTGTTCTCTGGCACTGGATGAGTCAATTGATCTCTCGAGTACGTCACAACCTTTCGTGCTCATTCGTGGAGTTAATTTGGACTTTCAGATCACGGAAGAGTTGGCATCAGTTTGCAGAATGCACGGAAGAGCAACTAGAGAAGACATTTTCATGGACGTGCATAAAACTTTGTAAGACTATAGCCTTCAGTGGAATCAGCTTAGAGGTTAACAGTTGATGGAGGAAAAAACATGGCTGGAGTAAAGAAGGGTCTGGTGGGGCTGATCAGGAAACAGTTGGAAGATCTTCAACTCCCAAGCACTCTGTTTATACACTGCATCATACATCAGCAAGCACTCTGTGGAAAAGACTTAGATATTTCTTGCGTACTGAAACCAGTCCTTTCTGCAGTGAACTTCATTCGGGGTCATGCACTTAATCATCGCCAGTTCAAGGCGTTTCTTGAAGAAATTGATTCGGATTTCTATGACATGCCTTATCACTCAGCGGTGAGGTGGCTCAGCTGCGGGAAAGTCTTGTCTCGTTTTTATAAGCTAAGAAGAGAAATAGATATATTTTTTTATTGAGAAATATATAGCCGATCCAACCTGGTTGTCAAAGTTGTCATTTTTGGTTGACATTACATCTCACATGAATGAATTGAACTTGAAACTTCAGGGGAAGAATAACCTTGTCTGTGATCTCTATAGAATCATTAAAGGATTTCATAGAAAGCTGTCATTGTTTGAAGTACATTTGGAAGGAGGAAACCTCTCTCATTTTCAGTGTTTCAATGTGTTTCATGCTGGAATCACAGAAGATGTCAACCTGGAGTTTCAGAGAAAGATTATTGGTGATTTAAATAAACATTTTTAGAGAGATTTTTTGGATCTTGACAGAATCGAAAGTGACCTTCTCTTTTTTCAGAATCCTTTTGATTGTGTCACTGATGACGATTTACAAGGAAATGACTTATTGAAAGTAAAACACATAGCGGGACAACTTATTGAATTTTACAGCTGCATACCTGAAGATGATTTTCCAAAACTGAAGCAGTTCGCATCTGGTATGGCATCAGTGTTCGGAACAACTTATGTTTGTGAACAAGCATTTTCAAAAATGAAGTATGTGAAGTCGGTACATCGATCAAGGTTGACTGATGAACATTTGAAAACAATTCTAATGATTGGATGCAGCAATTCAAAACCAAACATTGAAGATATTTTGAAAGCCAAACACCAGTTTCATAAATCTCACTAACTTTTTGCGGCTTAGTGAAATTCAGATATGTGCTCACTATGTGCGATGTGACAATTGTTTTTGCTAATGTCACCTTCTTTGATAACCTCTTGGTAAATAAAAATGTTGGTTGTATTTCTGTTTTTTATTATATGTGTGTATTGCATGTTACTCCCACATGGCTAATGTGGCATCCTAAACTTAGTGTTAAGTCTTTTACAGAGAGCTTTCGTTCTAGCTTATGAGTATTGAACATAATGATCATGTGGTCCACACTTCTCATTCTCCAAGTAATCTGGCCCCCCTGTGAAAAAAGTTTGGTGACCCATGGTATAGAATAATGGTTTTAAAACTCTAGAAACATTTCATCAACAAATTTCTCAATAAGTTGTTTTTTCTAGACAACAAAAGAAAATAAATAAAGATCAAATAATAAGTTAAACTATCTTCGAGTTTAATTTTTTAAATATTTTTATTTAAAATGGATGATGTTTCAACAAAGCGTTTATCGTTAGATCGAAAACATAAAATAACTTTATGTCTGTTTTAACAATTTCTTTTCTGGGAAAACTATTTTATCACCGATATATTTTATTTACTAAGATTTTCTCATTTAGTTTCCTGCCATCTTTTTATAAAATTTTTTGTTATATCTTTATTCTAGTTTTTACTTTGTTCTTCCTGGTTTATATATGTACTTCTTTACGTCTCTTTCCTTGGGCCTATTTTTATCTTTTTTTTGTAAACTTCTTCAAGGATTTTTTTTTAAAGTTATCTTTCGTCCTTTCTGACCTCGTATTAATAATTTTATCGTAACAAGAAACGCTCAACATTCAAACATTGAACTGGTGCTGTAATATTCAGTATATAAAGTTAAGTTCAGATTTCGTCTCTCTCTCGGGATTTAGGTGATCTTATGTACCCTGGAGGTGGTCAGGTACACTTTGACCTCTTCCTCCTTCCTCTACTTACATGATCAAACAGTGTAGGCTGGTATGGCTACTGGTTTAGGGTCAGAGTGGTCTGAGTTCACTCCGACCCTTTTCAGGGTAATGTCCGTCTACTAGTTTCGTACGTTTATCGATATTATTTGCCCTATCAGTTGGAAGTCTACTTTGATAGTGGACATTTTTCTTTTCCCTCCCTTACATATATATATATTTATTTATTTATTTATTATCATGTTTTTATTTTAATTTATTTTTGTGTCAAAATATATGTTGATCGGGGGGGGAGATGTTTACGACTATCTTCATCATGTGTACGGTACCTATCTAGTTCGCATAATAATTCATATTTCATCGAATTTTTATCAAAATACGTTATTGTATTATGTAGGAGTCTATCTACTATCGTTGGTATGTTTGAATATATGTGTAATGATGTGGTTCTGGGAACTCTGTATGTTGTTGTAAGGAGTGTGTTTGGTATTGTTTGGTTTTGATTAACTTCAGGTTTATTCAGAGTTTTGTTATATTTTATTCAAATTACTCGCACTTCTATTAATTTTATTAGTTGTTATTTTTATCTATTCGTTCGCGAGTTCTTTTAACTTATCGAGTTGAAATAATTAAAGGTTCAGTCCACGTAACAATAACGAATTAGTTTATTTTTAGCTTTGAAATTCGTACAAACTTAATAACCTGTAGGCTGTATTTACAGAAACGCTAACTAAATGTACCACGTTAATATAAAAATAACCCTAAACGTACCCTAATCGTACAACTACACAGCTAACGTCGCTGAATCTCGTATTTGTGACCTACTTCTCTAATTTGCTAAAAATGTAACAAAAAACTTGAAACGTTCTAGGCCTACACCATTAAAGTTTTTGATATTAACGTCATACCAAATCTGTGTAATAACTGACTTACAATAAAAAAAGATAACTTATAACAATATGTTTAGCTTTTCAAAATATTTGTCACTAGGAAGTGAAGATGATACCACAGACAAATGACCCAAAACAAGAGATAAAATCTAGAGCAAAAACAATTAAACAATTTCCATTAACAACGTTCTCCTGTTAAGACAACATATACCTAAATGTATGAAAATTTTTAAAAACATGTATTTCAATTTAAAAGTTAAGTAAAACAGTTAAAATAACCAGTTTGCTTGGAAGCTACAAAATTCATGGGTGAGGTTATACATGTTATCAAATTATTAGCATTTTAAAACATCTTAAGAGCCATCCACAGTTTATTATGTATAATGCCAACAATTTTATGAGGCTGCACATACATGGAAAAGTCTGTTGGTTTATGAAAATACATATAGCATAGTATTAGAGTTAACGATAGGCCTCTGCAAAATTATCCTGTTAGCCTTATATATTAACTCCATAGTTGTATTGTTATAGCTCATGTTGTTAATCCAAGTTTTTCAAAATTTCTTATTCTTGTTTAGATGGAAAGTCTCACGTAACGTAACATTCTTTTTTTTTTTCATTGTTTTGAATCATTTTCCAATTTTAGAAAGCAACTTGAACCGTATACAATAAAGTGACTTGGACATTAATAAAGTACATTATAGTTTTAACTTAAGAGCTCGTTAGTCATTTAGTATTAATTAGTAATATGTGTCTGATTTACAAAAAAAATTTATGTTGCCTGTTACTGTCATCCAGGGGTGTAGATTTTTCAAGGGATCGATAAAGCATAGTTTAAAAAAACCACGAGTTTCACACAGTCTTACATTTTTTTATCACTGTTAGTAAACTGTGTAAACCTTTCAACTTTAAATGTTTGTTTTTTAGTAGCATCTAATTGTTTACTTTAATCTAATCTTAAAACATTTGTGGTTTTCTCTATTTTTATACTTCGTATAATCCATACATATAATGTATATAAATAAATGTATATAAAAGGTTGAAGTCGTATGTACAGAATAAATCTACAGACGACAAAACACTTGTCACACTTAAAACTTGTTGCTCTGAGATCTACGCCGACAAATCGTCATGCACGTGATCACGAGAAAAAACCCTTTATTTATAATCTAGGCACAATTTCTTTATTAGATTTAAAGGATAAAATTTCGTTTTCATAACTCAACTTTCAATATCTTCTGAGTTTTCCCACTGCTACCCCCTCACCAGTTTCATTTTTCTGTCAATTTTCCTTCTCTCTTGCTTACGTCATTTCATTACAACAATTGATTCAAGAGTATAGTTACACTTGAAACCAATACAAACTGTGAAGAAAGACAACAATAAAGTTGAACCACACTATTACTGAATATTTGCATATAGTAACTATGGAGACCAGATATTAAAATAAAAGCCGAACTTTGAGAAGAAAGAACAAAATTTTATAGCAAAAATTACCCACCTTACATTCCATAGGTATTTCGACCAGTACAATTTGTTGGTTTAAAGTTTTGTATGAATATTTTAATTGTGTATTCATATAAGATGATTCTATAAATCTCAATTAAATTCTTGAAATAAGAAACAAAAGTCAGACAACTAGTAACATTCACTTTACTCTGCAACCTGTGAGAGGCTTAGCAATTAGGGTTAGCAAATAGTGGGCTGTTTTAGACAGGGCTTGGCATGGCCAAGCGCGTAAGGCGTGCGACTCGTAATCTGAGGGTCGCGGGTTCGCGCCCGCGTCGCGCTAAACATGCTCGCCCTCCCAGCCGTGGGGGCGTATAATGTGACGGTCAACCCCACTATTCGTTGGTAAAAGAGTAGCCCAAGAGTTGGCGGTCGGTGGTGATGACTAGCTGCCTTCCCTCTAGTCTTACACTGCAAAATTAGGGACGGCTAGCACAGATAGCCCTCGAGTAGCTTTGTGCGAAATTCCAAAACCAAACAAACAAGTTTTAGACAGCGTCGTACTGAAAAATTTAGAAAAATGGGTTATTTTCTAAGACAAAAAATATTATTTTTTACAGTTATTAATGCAGTGGAAAACTGTTATCATTGTTCTAAGCAAACATTATTTTTAGTCTATTAAGTGTGTTATCGTTTATTTCAAAATTAACAGTTTTTTAATTCCTTTCCTTCAAACTATATTTATAAATTACATCAATAAAGATATAATCAAACCTTCAGATTTAGTCTTAGTGAAAGTCGGGTTCTTGTTACGAGGACAGCACTTTAAAATTTTGTTATTTCATAAACCTATCGTAGTTGTTTTCATAATTGTCTGAATTTAGAAAACCAAAGTGGGAATTTTTTATATATTTTTTTTTGTGTGCTGCCATTTAATAGATAGTGACACAATGTATTAATTATTTCGGTCACATAGATACAAATATGCACGACATGTCCTTCAGATAATAGTAAGATTAGAATATATAACGTAATTAATTCTTTATATTGGATTTACTAAAACATATTTTTCAATATAATTTCATGGTGCAATGGTTAATAGATAGCCTATACCATGTTGCTGTATTATTAATTAACTGTACTTTTAGTTCGTGATTTTAATAAATTTAGGATAATTATGTCTATATATCCCACAACAGTGACTTAATAACTGTGATAGTTTACCCGGTGTCGTCTCATTATCAGTCAAATGTCTACGATATTTTTCTTTCTAAGTTCTCTCGGGTATCTTTGGAATGTTTCCTCACGTTCGACGATAATGAATTAATAGGCATTGATAAGGAATTTAAATGTGGTAGAGTTGTCAAGAATAACGACCATTTTGATCAAGTAATTATTTTAGTTAAGAATAACAATGTTATTGTCGGACGATGTAACATAAATATTTTTATTTAACGACAGTTCTTTTAAAATATTTCTTCAGGGCGTAAACGGTAAGGACGAACATTAGAGATAAAATCATAAGAAGTAGAAAAGGCAGAGTTCTTTATTTTCGTCATGAAGAAGTTACTGAGTCGATAAAGAGTTATTTTATCTTTCATAAGGAGGTCCTTTAGGTATTTGTATTGTGATTTAAAAGTGTAAACTAAATTAGGTACATAGAGTTTACGTGGTGAAAGAGAGAACTGAAGACCTTTAGCTAGCACTGATTTACACTGATTATTTATGTTATAATTAAATAGGTTAACAATCTGGTCGCCAGGATGAAACTAGGAATGAATACTGTTAATCAGTGAATTCAGCCTCAAATTTTGGACATGTTCACACTGAACAATTTGTCTTCATTCCATTGGTTTCACTTGTTTAGTACATTGTTGTAATCAACACTGTTAACAATCATTCTAAGGTTAGTACAGCACACTTTGAACTTTTTCAGTAAAATTTATGTTCTGTTGATGTTTTGTACGAAATTCTTGATCCAACTTTTACTCCACTAAATATGCTCACCCTTTATGATGTGTGTTTGGGGGTGGGGGGAATTATGTTAGGGTCAGTCTCACTATTCGTTTGTGAAAGAGTGGTCAGTGGATGGTGATGACTATGTTCCTCTATTCTTTCACTGATAAATTACGGACGACTAGCGTAGATAGCCATCATGTAGTTTTAAGCCAAGTTTAAAACAAACCAATAGTCCCTTCAGACAAATCTGATAATATAACGACTTTTGAACATTTTGGTTTGGTTCTTTAAAGTGGAGAAACATTGGATTTACGTTTCGAAGAATGCATTCTGAAAGAAAGTAAATTGACGATTAATATTAAAGCTATATTGAAGATGAAGAAATAGATTCATACAACAGAAGGGAACAGAGATAAAGTTTTCAATATTTTACAGATTCCATCTTCAGTGTTTAAAGCAAAATAATAAAAAAAATATTTGATGACAAGAAGTCCACTTCAGATACAAATGTATATCAGAATAGTTGGTTTGGAAACTGACGCTTTTATTGAGAAGTAGAGAAAAACGTTTCGACCTTCCTAGGTCATCTTCAGGTTGAGAAAGAGAGAGTTTGCAAGTGACCGTTGCCGGACACATGTCTTAGGGACGAGGGTATAAATAGATACGGGAGAAACAGATATGGAAAGTTATTCAACCATTGACGAAATAAAACATGGTTATTTTACTGTCAAAACAAGTGCATACTGCTATCTGCAGTGTGGTGTATAGAAACAACATAAACCACGAGAAGGTCTCCCCCCCAATTTTAGTTAACCTATAGCTAGCAGAAAAGCCTAATTTACACCCTGAACTGCCCTCGTGGGCAGACTGAAATTTTTTACTTGGGACACTCAACCCTGTGACTAAGCATCGGTGACTAATGTATTGCTTGTACTTACTAGACACTGCTGGACAGATCACAGTCCAAAGGAGCTTGCTTGATCGATGTTCACAGGTGTCCGCGACACACGCTTCAAAACCACAGTCGTAATATTTGTCTGTCCATTCTGTCATTGTTAATTTGTTATGTTGTTTAATAGTATTACATACAAAGTAAGTTTTACTTTGCAGGTAACATGTTTACCAAACAAATGAAGACAACATGTACTACTCAGTGCACCTCTTTATTGAATCACTAAATTTCATCACAAATATATATTATGTGTACTGAAAGTTTGCCACATTTCATACAGATACACGAGTCGTATCGATACAGTTCTCTCGAGTTCTTCATGGTAAGTACTCGTATGTTACTCTTTTACCAACACATTTTTAATATTTAGTGTTTGAATTAATTAAATACAGAAACAGACAAGGAAAGCTATTCAACCATTGATGAAACAAAACATGCTTATTGTACTGTCAAAACAAGGGTAAACAAAGTCTTACACTTAGTTTTAACTAACCCATAGCTAGTAGAAAGAGCGAATTTACACCGGACGGGAATTTAAATAGATATGTTGTTGGTATTGTTTTTTTTTAGGGTCACACTGTCTTCTCAGTCAACGTTGTACGAATGTTGATGACGAAGCTACGGATGGACAATTCCACAGAAACTGCGCATGTCAGGTAGATATCAGTGGTTGTCTGATTTAATAACAAGCTCAGCGATGGTAAAAACTATTTTAAAATTTGAAGAAAAATAAACATATGAGTATCTAGAAAACTATGGGAAAATATCAGTATATTTAGTGAAGTATTTCTTGTATTTTTTACTTTATAAGTAATTCTATCTTTTTTAAAAGTAGTAACATAGAAATTCAAAAATGTTCTGGTGTTTGTCCTGTTTGGAATTATTTAGATTTTTATTGATTACTTCAATTACTACTCCTCAACATATTTCACACCTGAACATTGATAATAAAACTGTAAACAGTTTCAGGTTTGTTTTGTTTTATTTTAATCAATAGCTTAACCTTTTAATGTACTCCTATACATCAGAATTCCCAGATGTTGAGTGATTTATAGAACTGTGTATTCTTAAAAAACACATTAACTTATTACAATAAAATTTATGTCAGGCTGTGACTGTTATATAAGATTAAATATTAATATAAATAGATACAGCTTAAAGGATTTTTCAAAATCTATAAAATAAAAATCAGTCGTAACCTCAGAATCACTAGAAACAAAAGTCCACGAAACGTATTAAACATTTTATTGGAAAGAAATGTAAACAGCTTTCCAAAGGAAAATAAATGTCAGAAGAGAATAAATAACTGTTTTTTATAGGAAAGTCATCAAAGCGACTGCGATTCTTTTCCGTTTACTCGGAATCACTTATCTTCTACTTCAGTCCTCATGACGATACTCACCTATAGAGGGAGTACATGGTAACTAACGTCTTGTTGTAGTCCTCCAAGTAAGTATTTCAAGTCTGATTTTATATGAACGGGGAAAACAGAAAAATGTGGGTGTGGTTCTTACTGGCCATAAATCTGTTATTTTCACATCGCTTCCAAGTCCTTGACAGTGCTGGATATTAAACCTTACGGTCCGTCCAGTTACTATTATTTCTGTATCTTACACAGTTCGTAAGTTTGTGTGTGTGTTTTCTTATAGCAAAGCCACATCGGGCTATCTGCTGAGCCCGCTGAGGGGAATCGAACCTCTGTTTTAACGATGTAAGTCCGTAGAGGAACGTTCCAACTTTTTTTTCCTATTTTTGACAAGTTCACATCCAAGTCGATGACACATTTACTGAGTCTTGCTGTTTCAGTCTAGTAAGAGAATAAATTTTACAGTAAAGTATTACTCTTAGTGTTGAAATAATATAAGAGGAGTTCCCAGTGGCACAGCAGTATGTCTGCAGGCTTATACTGTTAAAATCCGGGTTTCGATATTCGTGGTGGGCAGAGCTTTGTGCTTAACAACAAATAACATCAAGTTTAAGAAGAATTGTTTATGGTGTAACACAGTACTGTTCCTCAACACACAGATGAAAAACTCAGATGGACTGCAATGGTTAGAATTTGATTCCTGTTTACAAAAACGAAAACTGTCTGACAGAATATTTATTAATCACTTCTCTGGTATGTCAGTGTATGTATAACCACAACTATCTGGCTATAATTCTTAAGCCTCTTGAACTTACTAAAGAGAACAACAGTGGGAAATTATCATTACTTAAACGTAAGTCAAATTATTTACCGACAAACTAACTCTGTGTAAAATCTAAACTAGTCATCACCAACCATCGCCAAATCTTGGGCTACTCCTTTACAAACGAATAGTGTTATTGAAGGTCACATAATGACACCTCAACGGCTGAAAGAGCGGCCATGTTTAGTTTGCCGGAGATTCGAACCCACGACTCTCAGATTGTGAGTTGAATACCTTAACCACCTGGCCAGGCTGGGCCCAAGACTTACAGAATTGAAACGTTTGAGTAAATTGCTTTACGTGTGTCTATAAAATAATTATAATTCTTTATCACCTGCAGGCTTCTAATGATTATATTTCCCAGTGTTTTGTTATAGATCAGTTTACAAGACAGATATAAATTTTTATTTACAGTGGATATGTGCTCGTGTAATCGTTACCTTCTGAGCTGTAATAACAAATTAGTGGTGGCATAGTTTTTAACCTTACAATTTTATTCTTGAAGTAATCTCAGTTGTACTAATAAAATCTTAATAAACAATAACAGAAAATGTGACACAACACTGTAAGTTCGTAGAAACCTGGTTTCGATACATATGGTAACACAGATTATGTTTAGCTTTATGTTACAAACAAATAAACACTGCTACTCAAGGCTTACCTCTCATACACATAGGTCTACATCTTTCACAAATAAGGATATATGGGAAAAAAAGTAGAAATCGTGTGGAGAGATGAGGAAAAAAACCTTAGAAAGAATGTAAAATAGTCGAAATGTTTGAAAAAATTAAATTTCCAGTCGACTATATAAAAAAAAACAACTCCATTCCTTTGTCAGTGTGAAGTGACTGAGAAATAAAAGAATTTACTTTACCTTTTGACAATAGATCTTACATAGAAACTTACAGGAGAAATCGGAAGACCTTTTCACACTCACATCTAAAAAACACGTTAGTTCAATATATACGTATGGCTAACACTAAACCACAGCAGAACACTTTTTGTACAAAAACGGAACATTAAAAATAGAAAAACAAAACTCATTTAAAGTTTCTTAAATATCTTAAAGAGATAAATATATGGAGGTTATACTCAACAACGAAATAAATACAAAAATTAACACATACAATGGAAGGTACATGTAACTAAACCTACATTTAAAAACAACACAAAATAACAAAACACTTTAAATTATTACTTTAACACACTTACTTTAGAGTATCACACAATCTTACAATTTGTTTTTATCACTGCCAGTAAATTATGTATCCCTTCAACTTTAAATGTTTCTTTCTTTGTAGCGTTTATTTGTGTACTTTAATCATAAAACATTTTGTGGTTCTCTCTATTTTTATATTTCATATAATACAAATACATAATACAGTAAAACCTGTCTAAGCCGGAAACTGCGTGATGCGGAAGCCTGTACAAGCCGGAAATATAAACATTTTACAGCATTATCTAAATATTTCTCTTATAAAAGGCCCTCTATATGGCGGAACCTGCGTAACAGAAAATTACATTCCGCCTACCTGATTTATCAACAAGTAGAATTAGAACCTGAGTAAGGCAGAAAATATGTTTTTGATTAAATACTAATTTCTTATTTAATTAATAATTCTCGGATATTTTGTTACAGTAAGTATTAGTTAAATAGATTCTGTTCTTTTTCCTGCCGTCATTATTCCAGAGGTCGCTATACGAAAGAACGATTGACTGTACTTTTGGTCGCTCTCTCTCTCTCGAGATTTGGGTATTCATATGTACCCTGGAGGGTCAGGTGCTCTTTGACCTCTTCCTCCATTTGCGATTATTTGTTTTTGAATTTCACTCAAATCTACACAAGGGATACCTGCGTTAGCCGTCCCTAATTTAGCAGGGTAACACTAGAGGGAAGGCAACTAGTCATCACTACTCACCGCCAACTCATGAGCTACTCTTTTATCAACGAATAGTGGGATTGACCGTCATATTATAACGCCCCCACGGCTGAAAGGGCGAGCATATTTGATGTGACGGGGATTCGAATCCTCGACCCTCGGAGTACGAGTCGAGTGCCTTAACCACCTGAGCATGCCGGGCCATTTGCTGATGGAAAACTATAGAAACCATTTGTAATAGGTAAATATGAAAATCATTAATTTTACAGTTAAATTAAATTCATGATTTGAAGAAATATGTTTATTTTTTAAGGGGAAAATTCTACTCTTTACATAATTTTCACGAAAAAATAAATTCTTATCTTTTCCTAATTTAAAATTTAGGGAATATTTACTTAATGTCCTCATTCGTTTGTTATGACGATTCTAGTGAAATCCAAACTCTGATTGATGTAGATGATTCTGTGAATGTGGAAAGTTTCGTGAACGTTGACCAGAATATTTTAACATAAACTGATGAAATTCATTTAAAATCTACAGTAAAATTTCAAGATGGTAACAGTGTGAGAGATTCAGAAGATGAACAAAATGTAAAATATAGTGAGGAAATAGAAATTCCTACTTCATCGCCAGTGTTAAGTTATATTAATTCTATCAAATTGTATGTAAAAATGAAGTGGAAAATGAACTTAATGAAAAGTCAGTAGAATTCACGTTCTCTTTTAACCGCATGAGAAAGTCCATTAGAAAACTAAACAGTTGAAATTGGACACTTTCTTCAAATAAATTTGATTAAGACTTTGTGGACTTGTATATATATTTTGAATGTCTATTTTTGTTCTTATTCTAATAAATATAACATAAACAGTATAATAACTTTATTCACAAACTTCCCTTGAGTCAAGCAAGTATAACGTTCTGCTCAAAAAATTATATATAATTAATGAACTGCACGTTCACTGTCTAAGCCGATAGTCTAGCTGCTTTGCGTCATAAAACACAAAACCAACCAACCAACCACCAATTTCTTAACTATGTTTAAAAGAGTAATTTTGTTTATTATAACTTTTAACATCTTCTGAATTTTCCCACTGTTAATCTTCACTTATCAGGTTTGGCCAGGTGGGTCGCCCTTTCAGCCGTGAGGGCGTTATAATGTTACTGTCAACCCCACTATTCGTTGGTAAAAGAGTAGCCCAAGAGTTGGCGGTGGGTGGTGATGACTAGTTGCCTTCCCTCTCGTCTTACACTGCTAAATTAGGGACGGCTAGTGCAGATAGCCCTTTAGTAGCATTGTGTGAAATTCTAAAACAAACAAAGAAACAAACACTTATCAGTTTTATATTTCTATCATCCTCCTTCTATGTTGCTTACGTCATTTTATTACAACAACTGATTCAATAGTATTGTTACGTCTACAACTAGTTCAAACTGTAAGAGACAACAATAAAATGGAACCACAATATTATTGAATATTTGTGTATAGTAACTAAGGGAACAAGATATTAAAATGAGAACCGAACTGTGTGAAGAAAAAAAACAAAATTTTATGGAAGTTTCTCACACTGCATTTCATGGGTACTTCGTCCAGCACAATTTGTAGGTATAACGTTTTCTATAAATATTTTAATTGTATATTCACATGGAAACATTTTATACATCTGAATTAAATTCTTGAAATAAGAAACAAAAGTTAGACAATTAGTAAGTAACATTCACTTTACTCCACAACCAGTGAGAAGCCTAGTAATTAATGTTAGCAAATACTTGTCTGTTTTCAATAACGTCATACTGAAAAGTTTAGAAAAATTGAACATTTTCTATAAAAAAAAGAGAGAATCTTTTTACGACACGTACTGCATGGGAAAGGTTTTCGGGCTGTTCTGATATTCACTATATTTTATTATCTGTTAAATGTGGTACCGTTTATTGAAAAAATAAGCTTTAAACTTTATTTCTTAAAACTGTATCTATAAATTATATCAATAAAAAATATATAATCAAATCTTCAGGTTTAGTCCTAGTGAAGGTAGGGCTCTTGTTATACGAAGAGTACTTAATATTCATTTCTATGGAAAAAACAAACGCTTGTTGTTTGTATCATAGTTACTTTTAAAATTATCCGAATTTAGAATGCTAAAGTTGGAATTTTTTATAGATTTTTCTTTATAGTGACATTTGATAAATAGTGACACACTGTATTTATTATTTCGGTCAAATAGACACAGATATGCACGCCATGTCGTTTATGTAAGTGAGATTAGATACTATAACTTAATAATTATTTATATTGTATTGGATTTACCTAAAATATATATCCTGAATATTATATAATGCTGCAATTGTTAATACGTATCGTAAAATATCTTATATATTCCACATTCACTATTTTAAGCAAAACAAAAATAATACATTATTTCTGACTAAATAACTAAAATACATTGCTGAAATAACAATTATTTAATCAAAACTAAAATATATAGAAAGTAAATTACTGACAATAAAACATGCTGTACATATTTTAATGGTACAATTTTAATGAAGGTTACGTAATACTCGGTGTTGGTTAAAGTTGTTTGATGTGGATGGTTTCTTTAAGTACTAATTCCAGATCAGTGTCATCCCTACAAAGAATATTTATATTTTATAGTTTGTGTCCTGTTTCTTTAACATGTCGGTGTATAAACGAAAACCATGAGTCACTGAAGATTTCTGTGTGTTTTCATCAACTATCCCATATTTCATTTGCTCTTACTACTAGATGGCGTTCGGCTTTATCAGTGCATCAGGCCATGCCGTTTTCTTGGGTGAAAATATGGACAGTTCACGAACAAAGATAAATTCGGCTGTCTTTAGTCAGAAGAAATCCCATGTGTATGATATGGGGTTAAAACTAATCTGGAACTAAAACATTATTTGTAAGTTATAAAAAGCGGTTACCTATCACCAATTTGGTCTGTATTTTTTTTTATCCTATCTTTTTAACTTACCTGTTTTTTTATCCTACACCAACTTGTAAACACCTTTCACATGTTGAGTGCACACCCACATATCATATTTTAATCTTTAAGTAAAACATAATTATAAATGTATACTAACAGTTTTATTCATAAATACTTTAGACTTTATAATTTTGAATCATTCATTCAGTGTATGTCAAGAATTAAAGCCAGTCCAGACTTTCATGTTTGTTTATATGTGAACTCTGACGAGTTTCTCCAGTAGACAACCTACCTATTGAATTTTGACTCCTAACCCAAATCCTACGATTGTATTTGTTAACTAATTATCATTTCTACACATAATAATTATTCATGTATGTCGTGTTTTTCGTGCAGTTTTCTTAGTGGTTTACTTACTGCAATCTCTTTATCTTACCTTTTTATGATATTACAGAATTTGACCTGAAGAACGACCACGATTTGTGAGTAACTTTCAGATGTAGAGTGCACACGTTTATATTAAATATTAAACTGTAAGCAAGAAATAATTCTAAGTCTGTATGAACAGTTTTACTCAGAAATACTTTGTAATTTATAATTTTGTGGCATCCATTCAGTGTTAAGTCACAAAGAAAAAAGGAAATCCAATCCAGATTGGACAGAGAACGTTATCTACTACTTGTTTTACCTACTGTCAACCATGGTGTCTGTCCATCAGTTCATCTGTCTCCTGTTTATGACGGCCACTTCTCATGTTGAGTATGAAAAACTACGGAAGAAGGCAAAGTTCAATATTAACTATTTAAATAACAGTATAACAGGTATGAATAATGTTGACAACAAACAGGATATTTTACACTAAATTGTTGTGAATTAATAACAAATAATTTGAACGCATTTAATTTTAGCATTTGGTTACCATCATATAACAAGTACCACGCTTTATATATTTTAATATAATTCAGTTTTCATATGGTAAAACACTTATTGTACAGAGTTACAACGTTAAAATCAAGGATTAAATTATTCTCAGTTAACACAACAGATAGCCAGATATGGCTTTACTACAGAAATAACACACACATAATATAATTTAATTTTATTTAATGTTATACTTGGAAAAATGTTTATTTCACAATATATTTTTCAACAAATTATTTATTAATATTTTTATTCATATATTTTGTACTTGATATAAAGTTACTAGTCGTGATTTTATTTAAATATTGATTTCAGATATTATTACATCATTATTTGTCATGTAAAATGTTGAGTTTTGTTTACATAGTTGTATTCATAGTTAATGGTTTGTTTTGATTTACAGAATTCTACCAAATATACTGCAGCATAATTATCTGAGATAACTTGAAATTACTGGTTCAAGTGTTAAAGGAAACTATAAGAAGAAACGAAGGAGAAAAGATATTTCTGTTTGCCTGCCACATTAATTGGATGAATTCAGAGTATTAGAAATGTTTGATTGACAGACACAAACTTTATTTTGGAAGGACAATGTAATAAGATTCGCAAAATGTTTTGTTAGGCATCGTTTTGAAAAATATTTAAAACTATACACTCGTAGAAGATTATACCAGATTATTGTACATAGTCTAAATTATCTAGTTTCATACTATTTTCGATAGAATATATTTTTGTTCTCACAACTTTGACACGATATCTTACCTAAAAACACATAATAACAGGAATCCCATTGAGAATCTTACATTGACTTGGTGGAGGAACCTAGACGAGCAGTCCTCGGAAAGTGTCCACAAGATGTCGTTGGAGTGTGGCTTCTCTTTTTGGAGGAACACACTAGTGAGATAACGCACAAACTAGGTACACTCTTTTCCCGTTTTGAAAGTACGGGTCACTACGTTAGGTGTAAAATGACATTTTTAACTGTAGATATCCGGGCTGATCCACCTTCTTTTCCATGTTGGGGGGAGGGACATGTTAGTAAACACAATACATATAAATTAGTCCACCTTCTTTCCCATGATAGGGTGGGGAGCATCTTAGTAAACACAATACATATAAATTAGTCCACCTTCTTTCCCATGATAGGGTGGGGAGCATCTTAGTAAACACAATACATATAAATTAGTCCACCTTCTTTCCCATGATAGGGTGGGGAGCATCTTAGTAAACACAATACATATAAATTAGTCCACCTTCTTTCCCATGATAGGGTGGGGAGCATCTTAGTAAACACAATACATATAAATTAGTCCACCTTCTTTCCCATGATAGGGTGGGGAGCATCTTAGTAAACACAATACATATAAATTAGTCCACCTTCTTTCCCATGATAGGGTGGGAGCATCTTAGTAAACACAATACATATAAATTAGTCCACCTTCTTTCCCATGATAGGGTGGGGAGCATCTTAGTAAACACAATACATATAAATTAGTCCACCTTCTTTTCCATGATAGAGTGGGGAACATCTTAGTAAACACAAAACATATAAATTAGTCCACCTTCTTTCCCATGATAGGGTGGGGAGTATCTTAGTAAACACAATACATATAAATTAGTCCACCTTCCTTCCCATGGTAGAGTGTGGAGCATCTTAGTAAACACAATACATATAAGTTAGTCCACCTTCTTTCCCATGGAAGAGTGGGGAGCATGTTAGCAAACACAGTACATTATTCCACCTTCCTTCCCAGGATAGGATGGGAAACACTCTTGTCAACACAATATATATAAACGGGTCCGCCTTCTTTCCCAGGATAGGGTTGGGAGCTTTCTTGTCAATACAATACATCTAAACGGGTCCACCTTCTTTCCTATGATAGGGTGGGGAGCATCCTTCCAAACGCAATACATACAAACGGGTCCACATATCTTCCTGTGATAGGGTGGGAAACATCCATCTTAACGCAATGCATCTAAACGGGTCCACCGTCTTTCCTAGGATAAGATGGGGAGCATTCTAGTGAACACAATACGAGGGCTGTTCAAAAAAATACGCGGACTGTTTTAATTGCTCGGCTCCAGATGGTTCCAGGGGAATCCGCTTGGTGTCGCTAGGTTTGCACAGATCAGCTGATTACGACGCCATTTCCCGATTTCAGATATCTTTATTTGTGTATTAGCTACGCGGTTTTAAGTGAAGTGCGATTTTTTCGTTTGGCGGATTTCAGAATGAATGACCTGAAGGAGCAACGACTTGCTGTGAAATTTTGTGTTAAACTTGAAAAATCTGCGACTTAAACTTTTGCTATGCTTAACACGGCTTACGATGATGTTGCTATGAAGCGTACGGCATGTTTCAAGTGGCATGAACGTTTTAAGGATGGTCGACAGTCCATTGAAGATGATGAGCGTCCTGGACGCCCTTCCACGTCAAATGACGACCCACACGTCGACAAAATCAACACCCTGGTGCGGGCAAATCGACGTCTGACTGTCAGGGAGCTTGCTGAAGAGTGTGGGATATCAGTTGGATCTTGTTACGAGATTTTGACCGAAAAATTGAAGTTGCACCGCGTTGCTGCGAAATTTGTGCCTCAGAACTAGTGAGTTTTTGGCCAAACACTCGATCACTGTTCTTTCCCACCCCCCTACTCACCTGACCTTGCTCCTTGCGATTTTTTCTTGTTCTCCAAACTCAAAAGATCCTTGAAAAGAAGAAGATTTAAGACGATTTCCGAGATTAAGGCAAATGCGACGAAGGAGCTGGAGGACATTACAAAAGAAGCGTACCAGGACTGTTTCAACAAGTGGAAACACCGTTGGGATAAATGTGTGCGTTGGGGAGGAGAGTACTTTGAAGGGGTCCCAGACCAGTAACTTCTAAATAAAGTACATTTTGTTTTATGACGTCAGTCCGCGTATTTTTTAACAGATCTCGTACATCTAAATATGTCCACCTTTTTTTACATGGTAAAGTGTGAAACATTCGAGTTAAAACATTACATGATTCTTGTTCCATCATATTTTCTGCTGTGGCTTGTTTTATACCATTTTTACTCCTCTGGTCCTACAGTCAAATAACGGATGGATTACAACCATTCTTACACAGGGGCTTTCACTCCAGTTCTTTTCTCCCTTACTATCAGTTTTCAACCTGTTCAATATCATCCTCTTTAGAATCTCTTTGGGTGTGAAGAAATTTACCAATCATCTTACAAGGTTTTACTTGATGTCCTTAAAAAGACACGAAGGTATTTAGTTATTAATCTGTGCAAAGTTTTCATTTAGAAAAGTTCTCTTCACTTCGTTGGATCATTATTCCGTATTCAGGTCTATATTACAAACGCCTTTCTTCCTATTCCCATTACAGAGTTCTCTAGTTGCTTCCTTTTCTTCATCCACTGATGTTATAATTTATTGTTTCAAACACTACATTGTGTCTTATAATTTTAGTCATATGGTCGGAATATTTGCTCTACATCTCCGTTGACTTGGTCTATGGTTTCGTTATTACATGCAAGATAACCTTCTGTTTTCATACTCATGGAAAGAGTCCTCCAGTCATATCTTTGATGGTAGAAACCCGTTTTAGATGAATTGACAAAATGTTCAAATCCTTACTCACTCCAACCCAATACTTTATCCTCTTGACCCAAACATTTTCCCTGTTTCCTACTGTGCTCGAGAAACTCGTTGTGGCTAGATAATCTATTACCACTGTTTTGGTTCCTTCTCTTTGAATCGTACCAAACCCACACCTCTTCAGAAATGTTATGTTTACTGGTTGTGATACATCATTGAACAACAATCTCATCTTAAACATATGTACCAGCATAAGCAATTCTTACACATCAGTGTACCCGACCTCTGTTCTGTACATTGGACATGTTTGTATTCCTTACCACTGTATCATGATCTGCTCTATCAAATAGCCGCTTCACTCACAAGTTTCTGATGTGTATGTGTTTATTTGGGTAATTACGACTTATTTCGTCATCAATAATGAAATTTCATGAGTGGAGAAGTATAGAGGGAATTAGTAAACAATAACATCATTATCCATTAATAAGAATCACGTGAGTTTAGGTTGAAGTTGCCTAAAAACAAGTCTCATGCAGATACTCAAGACAAATGTTCACAGAAGACATAATCTCTGTGTGAAATGGTAAGTATCTAATGGAAACACGTTTTCATGTAAGAAAATGTTAACTTTTTCCAAAACCAAATGTCTTCTGAACTAACAAGTAGGAGATAATACAGAGTTGCTTGTAAGTCCCTACCCATCCATATATCTTATGTATCCAGTGTGTCTGTGTGCTATTCCTCATTCTCGCTGCATAATATTATGCGACGCCGTGTTCTGTGAAACATTTTCCTCAACATAGCAGGGGTTATTGTTCCAAATGCTACGGTAACAACTGCCTTCTTGCGGACTTTTTGCGGGTCATTTCATGGATGCAGGGGATGTTACAGAACCACGACCTATCCATTTGTCTGGAAAAGTGTCATTAAGATAATCTCGTACAGTGAGGGCATAATGACCCGGAGCTCCATCTTGTTGAAACCAAACCTCCTCTCTGATTCCAAGTTCATCGAGTTTCGGTATAAACCATTGTTGTAACATGTTTAGATATAAGGTATGGCTTACTGGCCCGTCAAACACGTATGGTCCAATAACATGACGCGCATTAAGTGCTGCCCACATCATGACATGCGGAGTGTTGTGTTAAATTTCTTCATAACAATGAGGATTCTCCTTTGCCCAGAAGTAACCATTTCGTGCTCGACTTGAACGGTAAGTTGCGCATTCATCCGTAAACATCACCTTTCCTCGAGAAGGGATCATATTGAAGATTCGCAGTCACTCATCACGCGTCAGTTTCCTGTTTTCTCTATCAGCATCACTTACTTTATTCACAAATGTGGGTCGCCATGCTTTAACTCCCATGTCCTTTTTCATAAAGGTCTGTATGGTTGCTCGTGGGACACCAAGTTCAGCTGATCTTTTCCTTGTTGACTCTAATGGTGAGTTAATTACTGACTCTTCCACAGCAGCACATGACTCTCTACGTTTAACTGGTTTTCCTAAACGAGGTGCATCCTTAATGTTTCAATCAATTTCCTCTCCCAGTTTGACATCGTTTTTCGTGTTGGTGGATTCTTATTGAATCTTTCTCTAAATTTGCCAGTTATTGTATCCAGGGTGTCACCAGTATTCTTGCGCTTATGTACCCACGTACTTGTCACAATACGCTCTTCAAGTGTAAATGGGCTTACATCGGCCGTATTTCTCTGAAGAAAAAGAAACACATTTATAATACATGCGTAATTGAATATAACATAATAACATATGGATGGGTAGGGACTTACGGGCCACCCTGTAGAATGGGGGGTTCCAATCTTCATCTCTACATTTGACACAATAGTTTTATGATGTGTTAAAATTTTTCCTTCCTGCTTTTACTTTAACGTTTTTCATGCTGTTTATTACTGTTTATTTTGTACAGTTATTAGGTTACTGTAGTTTCAAAATTCACTGCAATTGAACACGAATCTCAAATTTCATATTACTTTTCATACACTTTTCACCTGTGAATATTTTTCAACACTTTTCTCAATTGCTTTGAATTTCCTTTCTTTTGGTTTAGTGCTAATCCGTCTACTAGTGAAGTAATTTCTTTACTGGAGGTAATAGCTGTAATGGAAGTCCTTATACCTTTGAGTCACACTCACTTTCACATCTGTTACTGAGTATAACAGAATCAATGGAACCTGGTATCCATTACTCAATACCTATAAGATCCTACAGTGTGTTCTTTCAATACCCAAGTGTTCTGATAGTTATCTAATCAGTGAAATACTCAACCTCTGTACACATTTACCACCCATCTCAGAAAGAACAGTCATAACTTTTTGGTCTCCAATACCACATCTTTTTGCTTAGATAGTAAATTAATTCTATTAAGTTAGACCAAGTTACTTATATATGTTTCCTTCTCAAGGTTTTATACGTCACTCAGTCCACACCTGCATCTGTCCTTTGGATAACACATTTATGACCAGCTCAAACTTAATTTCCAGTCCTTATCCTTCTTCACAAAATACCCCCTCTTAGTACTTCCCCTTAAATATCACTCATTCATCAGACTCAGTGTCAAATTATCATTCCACTATCACCACTCTCCGGTTTCAAACGTGGCTTTTGGATTAACTGTACATGTAGCTTATTTACTTTTCATTTCTATATATCATTTTTCCTGTACTATACTACACTAGAGAATGTTATAACTGTACAATCTCCTACAGGTTAGTTTGTGGTAAAACTGGTTTTTAGAAAAGTACTGGACCAACCAAATAGTATTAGTTGGTTAAGACACCCCTGTCATATCTTCTTCAAAAGGTTGATTCCAAGGTGGTCTGGTATAGAAAGGAGACAGACAGGTCGAGATGCACTGTGTTGGCTAGGATATCACACATTACCATGGGAAAGGTGGACCAACCATCATATCTACAATTAAGGATGTCATCCTCTTTTTGACACCCAGTTTAGTGAAACGTACTGTCAACATGGGCGAAGACTGTATCTAGTTATGAGCGTTGTCCCACATGTGTTTCCCTCCAGGTTGAGATGTTGCACTTCCAATAGAGATGCATTTGGACACTTTCCGAAGGGTGCTCATCACTGTTTCCTCAACCAAGTCAGTGTGAGTTTAGGTAAGATATCGACTCACACTTCTGGTACTTCTTTTCTGGGAAGCGGCTGCGACAGTAGAAGTAGTGACGTTCCTGTTGAAACCTTGGGTAGGTGGAACTAGTGGCAGTAGAAACTAAACAGTAAAGCCATATTATGAGAAGTGGTATCTATCGGAAATATATTTACAGTGTATGAGAAATATTAAGTTTTCATAAATTCACAATCAACGTACAATAACTTTTTCTTTAAAAAATATAGACACTACAGATGTCAAGCAAAGCTGAAAATTGACATTACCAAAACTGTATTCAAATTTTATGTGTGTATTCTAGTGTATATATAAATAACTATAGATAAACGTATTTACTGGTCCTTCTGTTTGTAAGTTCAAAAGTAGAATTGTTTGATTTTCTTTATGCAAAATACTTACCATCATAACTTATCAGTATGTTTAACCTGTAAAGGCAGATCACAGATATAATGACACATTTAAATGATATAACAGTAATATCTGATTCCATGTAGTCCAAAACATCAATTATGGTAAGGATTGTTGTTGTGTTGAGTTAAGCACAAAGCTACACAATAGACTATCTGTGCTCTGTCCACCACGGGTATCGAAACCCGGATTTTAGCGTTGTAAGTCCGCAGACATACCGTTGAGTTACTGGGAGGCGTGGAAAGGATATTGTTGAAACATGTTACTCAGGAGAGATTCAAAAAGACTATATTCACATCTTCAGATAATTTATTGATACGAATAATTGAAATCATGTATATGTTTTGCAATAAGATTTGATCAAAACTGCAGGTGTGCTGTATAAATAAAATTATAAAAGAACAACAATTAAAGACTGAATTATTTAAACAGTGAACAGACAGTTTGATATATTTTCATTACATTGGTTCTTGACCAACATGAGGAATTTCTTTACATTTGTTAATTTCAGTACAACTACGTACTGAAAATACAAAGTACTAACTAATTTACATTTTATCGTATCTTTGTATAGTTCTACTATTATTAGATAGGCTTGTTTAAAAGATTCTAACAAACAAGTTTTTAAATCTTCATTACATGTTCGATCCTACCTGATTCATTCAATACTAAATTATTATTTAACAGAAACTGATCAAGAAAACATTTCTATATTTACTGAAATATTAAAATTGTTCATGTGTGATGATTTAATACATTTTATATTTTTAGTAGGATGCACAGGGTTCAGAATGTTATATTAAAATAATTTTGAATAACCAAATCAACATCTTGAATATAAGGTTCCAGTGGTACAGTAACAACATTATTTGTAATTTAGTATGTAGTTGGATGTCACTAATACTTTGTCACATTTGGGAATGTATGTGATGATTATGAAAAATAATCATGTACATGGATTGTGAAGATATGTTCAGATGAAGGACTTTTCAAGATGGAGATAATCCTTAAACTTGAATTAAGAAACAAGGCAACATACATCAACATTTTCTACAACTTTCACTAACACTATATTATTGGTATACCTTCATTAACACTATATTAGTCCTGTATGACCAGATGAGTAGTCCCAATGTGAGGGTGACGGGTTCGAATCCCTGTCCCAGCAAACATGCTTGTCCTTTCAGCCAAGTGACGGTCAATCCCACTATTCATGACTAAAAGACTAGCTGAAGAGTTGGCGGCCTTTCACTGCTAAATTAGGAACGGCTAGCGGAGATAACTCTCATGTGACTTTGAACAAAGTTCAAGCTACACCAAACCAATTAACACAATATCACTGACATAATTTATTATGTAAGGGATATATTCGACTTTATTTTGATATAGTTTCGTTGAAGTGGGTGTTTACTGTAAGCTACTATAATAACACCATTTTACGATATTCAACACCAATAACAGCTTTGCTTCAGTCACAGTGACACCCATGTTGATGTCTCAGAAGTCACAGTGACACTTGTAGAGGTAACTGAAAGCGGAGCTAGTTTTACTATCTGGCATTTTGTGTGTAAATATGACGAGTTTCTGTAACGTTTATTACATACAGGAAAACTTTGTGTTTACAGTTTTGACTGATAATTTACATAAGGTAAAATGTTAGTAATTTGAAATGTCTATGACGAACTCCTATTTCAACCTTGCAACAATAACCACAGACTTAGCTGCCGTTCACAGAGACACAGTTATGGACATTCCAGACACAGAATACCTAGATGTTTTCTAATAGGCTGGGTGTACAGTGTCAGACTCGTTCATTTTGGTGATGTAGTCGAAAGTAAAGAACTGGTATAAAAATTGTTAAACTGGACCCAGATGTGTTCTATATAAAACATGCTCGCCCTCCCAGCCGTGGGGCGTTATAATGTGACGGTCAATCCCACTATTCTTTGGTAAAAGAGCAACCCAAGAGTTGGCGGTGGGTGGTGATGACTAGCTGCCTTCCCTCTAGTCTTACACTGCTAAATTAGGGACGGCTAGGTGCAGTGGACTAACAACCTACTCACTTAAAATCCTGTTGAAGAATCCACAAGTGATTGCGACCCTTTGTTCCTTGAAGGAATCGAGTGGCAGATGATGACGTTAAAATAATATTAAACACATGCTTATTGATTCCGAAATAATCTGTTACGAATGAAACATTTTTTGAACATTTGGTTTTTGTTTTGCTTTAAATCCATCAAACAAAGCAAAGTGTAACTAGAAACTTTCAAATTTTCTACCATGAATACATCATGGGTTATTAACAGACCAAAGTGGGATTGGCTGTCACATTTTTAACGCCTTCAAAGTAGAAATGGTAAACGTGTTTGAAGACGGGTTTCGATCCAGTGATCTTTAGGTTATGAAACAAGCACCTTAATCACTAGGTCATGTCAGGTGTTGCTCACAACTAAACATATCCAGTAGAAAACATGGAGTTCGAATACAAGAAATCCGTTTAGCTGAGCATTTATTGTCTTAAAATTTGATTGATAAATAAAGGGATACAAACAGAGACCAGTATAAATACTATAGATATTACATTTTATTACAATCAAACCATACAATTAGACTGATTAGTCAAAGAAACAAGGTCAATGTAACGTATTTCGATTAATTTATCACTGTGTTCAAATGTTTAGAAACGATTATTTATTAGCCAGATCTAGAACTTCTGAAAAGAAATATGGTAAACAATCATCTCAACTGGTATATAAAACAATCTGGTATATAAATCTGTCGGTTTATAACCAAATAAACATGTTTACAGTTCTTCCTCTTTGTTATAAAATTATCCAATCACTTTATCTTGTTAACAGCGGTGACCAGCTCAGAGTTAACTGTACGCCTTGGAGTCTCATGTCTTTTTTCAGTCTCTAAAGAATCCTATTATGGAAAAGGACTTAATGTTATCTTGTGTTATCTGTGTTTCTTTAACATGTCTAAAGCATCTAGAAGGAGGTATATTCAATTCAGTCTCATGTTGATTGTTTACTAATGTGAATGTTTTCACTCACCATATCAAGCTGTGTTTACGGACAACCTTACTATTTCTAGTAGCAGTTTGGCTCCCAGAAGAGAAAAGACAAATATCAAACGTGTAAAAATCAAAGTTGTGGTCATTGAAGGTTATTTAATGTGATAGGTTAGTCTAACCTGTGATGATCCAATAGGGTCGTATGGTAGACACTTATGATGTAAGTGAAACTGACACTGTTAATAACAGAAGTAGTTGATGTACAAAATACATCTTAAGTTTCTTAGGTTACGTTCTTTACATAGAGTCAATAGCAGAGTAAATATCTTGTGGTGAATTCTAAAGAAAGTAAAGGTTTAATTGTTCCTATAAAACAGTAAGATACACATTACTACGAAGTAACCAATCTCAGTGAACTTGGAAAGAACACTACACCAAAAGGACGAAACAACCATTGAATCACAGGTACTGACAAAAAAAAGCTGTAGACATGTGGTCTTTTCAGCAGACAAAATGGAATTAATCAGAGAGTTCTTATAAATGGAGATCAGTTAAATTAATGAAACAAAACAAAAACTCAACATACTGAGAAACTAAATAAACACAGTCACAAACTATACTCACCAGATAAAATTAACAACGAATTAGACAAAATAAAACAATACTTCATCAACATTAATAAGTTTCCTCCACAAACCGTAGAAAACATAATACGCACACACCTAGACAAAAAGCAAAATCAACCAACAAAAGTAAATATATCCCACGAATTAAAAAATCACGAAACCATATACTGTAGGCCTGGCATGGCCAAGCGCGTAAGGCGTGCGACACGTGATCCGAGGGTCGCGGGTTCGCGCCCGCGTCGCGCTAAACATGCTCGCCCTCCCACCCGTGGGGGCGTATAATGTGACGGTCAATCCCACTATTCGTTGGTAAAAGAGTAGCCCAAGAGTTGGCGGTGGGTGGTGATGACTAGCTGCCTTCCCTCTAGTCTTACACTGCTAAATTAGGGACGGCTAGCACAGATAGCCCTCGAGTAGCTTTGTGCGAAATTCCCAAACAAACAAACAAACAAAACCTTTATTAATAAATATAATCAAACATCAAGCACGCCCTCTACATTCCTATGCTCAGTTACACAACCCACTTCAAACAAATGGTCAGCTCTAGGTCAGTTACCTCTTTCTTTCTTTGTCAATCTGACGATGACCGAAGAAGGTCGAAAAGTTGTTCGCTCCTATACATAAAGATTTTCTCAACACAAACCAGCTGTTTTACATATATAATTTACTTCATGTATTGTTTGTTTCCATTGTGTTGAATAGTAAAAAATACATATACAACAATATTAGGGGCAGGTAACTATCACAGTGAATCAGTCAATAAAATACATTGTTTGTATAACCTTATTGTTACTGACTAATCATACAAATCACAGGCAGTTGAGAACCACGATTAGTTTGGTAACTAATTTTATGTTACTGCAGGATATTTCAACTTGTATCATCTTTATGGGAACAGATACCCTGCTACTTTAAAGCTGAAAACACGACAAAATAAATGTTTAGTGGAATTAAAATATTTATAAAAATATAAAGTTTTATATAGAAAGTTTAATAGCTTATACATTTTATTTTAAAAATGGCAGACATTTATAATAGTTTTGTAAAATGTTAACTTTTGTGAAACTAAAATAGTGTTTTCTTGGAACTGATATACAAATATATAATAAACACAAACACTTGTTAGCATGCTGTTTGACAACCTTTATCTCTAGACATCAATGTTTATATAGTAGTGGACATAGTAACAGTAGAACAAAATTTTATATTGAAAATGGCAAGAGAAAATTATGAATTTTAAGTTCTAGAAAACTTATTTCAGTTTAACAAAACTGGGAAATCAGTTCATATAATTTCCTATATATTCTGAAACTGGTTATTTCCAGTTAGTATATTAACATTTAGATACTTTTCATGTTATGGTAATTATAAGAACGCATAATTGAAAGCAAAGGAGAATATATGTTAGTCACATTACATATGTCATCTCAGACCTCGCGTCAAACACTTGCAATATGGTTAATACGTCAAAAGGTCTCCTCATTTCATTTTGAATTAATTTTGTATATTGTTGTATTGTTAAGTCACGTCAGCTCTGTAAATTATACCAACAGTTAAATACTATAAGTTTTTTTTACGTAGAATTATTTAGCTCGCAAAAAAAAGATGTGTCAAGTTTCAACTACTGCTTTTAGTGTGTGTTACCCAGTATTTCTTAGGCTCCAGTTCACACTTTTCATTTATTTTATTACAGTTACAAGTTCCATGACAATTTTGATTAAAAGAAGAAAAGTATGATTTGTTTTACATTTCGCACAAAGCTACTCGAGGGCTATCTGCTCTAGCCGTCCCTAATTTAGCAGTGTCATTATTACCCACATCCAACTCTCGGCTACTCTTTTACAAACAAATAGTGGGATTGACCGTCACATTATAACGCCCCCACGGCTGAAATGGCGAGCATGTTTGGTGCCACCGGGATTCGAACCCGCGACCTTCGGATTACGAGTCGAACGCCTTAACACGCTTGGCCATGCTGGGCCAGAAAAGTATGAATACTAGCTGGTTGCCTGAAATATTTTTTGTCCTTTTTAGTCGACTCGGCATGACCAGGTGGTTAAGGCACTTCACTTATAATCTGAGGGTAGTGGGTTCGAATCCCAATTACACCAAACATGCTCGCCGTTTCAGCCATGGGGGCGTCATAATGTGACGGTCAATCCCACTATTCGTTAGTAAAAGAGTAGCCCAAGATTTCTCGGTGGGTGGTGATGAATAGCTGTCTTCCCTCTAGTCCTCCATTGCTAAATTTGGGATGGTTAGCGCAGACAGCCCTCGAGTAGCTTTGAGCGAAATTCAAAACAAACCTTTTGAATCACACTGAATTATTTATACATCCATTTTTATCAGTATCATTTTAAATGAAATTTTCTTTTGTTAGTCTGTTCACCTGGTGATATTTGGAAAACAAATCCAAGTAGTATGTATATTATAAACTATAGTATTCATTTAATGTGCAATAAAATAATATATAGAATTAGATCGCAATAAAGCTTAATTCAATGATATCCGTAAAAACATATTATTAATAAATACTTTTTTACAGAAAAGAGAATAGTTTGATAGTTAAGAATGTAATCACAAATGTTAACTTTATGCACACAATTTGTTTTTTTTCTGATTGAAAATGAGAGAACTTTTGACTTGTGAGTTCATGATGTAGAATCATATAGCTTTTTTTTGCAGATTTTGATATAAATTTGAAAATATTTATGTACTTGTAATTTTACTTTAATATTTTTATTACTTTTATTTTTTAAAATCAATTTTCAGACATTCATTCCTTAGAGTCGTCTGTTAAATTTGCAATGAAAACCTCGAATCTCAGAAGAACTTGTTTTTGGGTAACAGCTTAGTGAAGCTGGTAACAATTGTAATTTAAGTAGAAATTTCTTATGTGCTTTTGATATTAATATTACATGTTAGAAAGCAATAATACAAAAAGAAGTCAGGGTAATATAAGATGATGTTGGTGAGTAAACGTTTTGGTAGTTTATCAATAATTCCAATGTTTTAGATACTAGAGATAAATACTTGATAACAGTTTGGGCTTCATATTTATTTGTTTTTAAACATATGAATAAGTTAATAGTATCAACAGTACATATTATTCAGATATAAATATAGGTTCATTGTGATGAGTAAAAAATAAATAAATTCATCATATGTGCAATTTCACAGGTTTTCAAGTTACAACAACAGTGACCAATATAATGTTGTGAAATTTTTAGAATTAAAATACTATTCACTGGTAGTTTCTAAATTTTCTGTTTTCATCAGATTTACTCCAGTGTTCAAAATGTGTATAATACTCAGTATTTGAATATTTAATTTAAGAGCGTAATTGCTACTTTATAAAAAACATCTATTGTAAATTTCAAGTCCATTTCTTGGCTTCTAGGAAAGATATCCAACCTGTTTTCTTAAAATTAAGGTTCAGTCAAATGTGGAAAATTGAAATATCTGTTTTTTATCAGTTAGATTTATTTTTCTTTTAAACATTCCCAGTTAGAGTCAATTGTTTGTGAGCACTACTTTATCAAAGACACTTGTTTTCATTAGATACATTTTATATTTCATACCACAGCTAAGATGTGATAAACAATTGTACAGAAATCTTCATTGAACGTTTTTGAAACATTTTTAGGTTATATAATTTATCAATTCTGAAATAATTGTTACAATTTTTAAAATACACTTTAATATTTTTACATATGTTTTATAATTTGATATGCAGCTGTACATGCAATACCTGAAAGGTACTTTTCATCCATAAAAGGGTAGATGTGTTAACTGGATTAATTACATACATATATATATATTCAAGAACTGGGTTTTCCTTTTATGAATATAGCTGTAACAGAGATAGTGTCAGGTGAATCAGAGGAAAGAATTTGAGATCTGTTTGAAACAAACAGTAAACAGCACTCACTGTGTTCTGTTTATTGATTAAATTTAAGCTGTAACTACAAACAGAGAGATGGAAACTGGGATAGTAATGCAACTTCTGACATGCATGGATGGTAAATATACTTTAAGTCCACTTATGTTATAAAGTGGATAGGTTGAAATCACACATTCAGTAGAGACTTTTGAGATTAATATTATGTTGTACTTCAGTAAATTTTAATGTATTATATTTAGTTTTGTAATTTAGTTTTTATTTGTGAAGCTGTTAAATTGTTTTTAGTGTTACTTTTAGTTTTATTAGCACTTTATTCTTTGGTTATTAATAGTGTTACATGTATTTTGTATTAATTTATAATTAGTTTGTTTATATATGATGTTTATTTCTGTTTTATAGAATTTGTTCATTCATGATGTTACAAATGTTTACTTTCAAACAATCACAAGGTGTGATACTTTACAGTTATAGATATTTCTACATTACTTGAAGTCAAAGAATCATTAGCAATGTCTTGAAACTACATGCATGAGTTGTAGTTAATTGTTTTTATTGGTATTTGTAGTTTTTATATTAAAATTTACATAGTATTACAGTATATTTATTTATATAGTAAAGAGCTTAACCAGAAATATACCACAACACAAGTTTTGGTTGTATTCCCTTGGTCCTGCATTATGTCATACCAGGAGATTTAATTAAGAAAACTGTATGGGTGTTCCTGATGAGGCTGTAAGGATCAGTTAGCTATGTACTTTTACTCATTTTTTTGGTTTGCTTATTTTAAGTTTTTCATATTGTATAATTGATACTTGAAATCGTATGCACCCTACATCCGCAAGACTAAACAATACTTAGGATGTTTGATGCAGGAGTGCGACATCTCATAACATCTTTATGTACTGAAATCAATGTTTTCCAGTGTATTTCTAATTTACGTTTTATGTTTTAATAAATATAACTAAAATTGAAATATTTATAAGTAAATTTTAATGTGTACATATGTAACGTACTGTAGTCATAACATCACTGTAAGTTTCACCAAATCTCTATTAATGTCATATTTATATTTTGTAGGTCAATACAGAGTTATGTATATTGAATTAGCTTTATTGTAATTATATAAATTGAAGTAACTTATGCCACATTTGAAACTTGACAACTTTAAAACAAATTTATTCATAAGATTTAGGAAAATAAAATATTTTACAAATGTCACAAAATAGTATATACAAATGTTATTACATTCTATAAGGAATAATGGTTTTACAAATTGCTCAAATAAAAAACACATACAAGAAGTTGTGAACAGAATAAAACTATTTATATATACCTAAAAAGAATAATGGAGTGTACAAACTGTGTGAATCAGATATAAATACATAAAGTTGTACACAGAAAAGAAAAATTTGAATGAATGGAAGTTTATAGATATGTATTTTATTACAAACGTTATAGAAAAAGTGAAAAAGCCATATTTATGGTATTATATACAGTATTACACTAATAACAGTGCAGTCACAAATTGCATTATTCAAAAACAAGACCCCTTAAGATGGATTCCTGTACATGGTAAGGGGACCTCCCATAGAAGGTTCTGTACTTTCAGTTTACCTCCCTTGGGATCTAAACATCCACCCATGTGTTTGCTGTGCGTGATGACTCATGAAGGGGAGGAGAGGATCCTGGTGTGAGGGGATCCAGCTTTGACACACCACTTTAGCCTTGAATTCCTGTAAATGGGCAGCTTGGGGTGGCCCCCGAGGGTCATCCAGCTGGTCCACTTGGGCTAGGGTCAACCAAGCATCATTGTTGGCTATTCTCAGGAGGTGTGGACCTAATGTCGATACTGATAAAAAATGCATACTCTTTGAGAAATAGTACATAAACGTTTTTATTCAGAAAAGGTTTAGCAGTTTTAATCTAGAGTATCACACCTTATTTGAATTTTATAAATAACTTTTAATATAACATACTGTAAATAATAATTGATTAACAGTTGTGCATGTCTACAAAAGATACACATAAAAGAGCATGTGTGTACAGATTTGATTATTCATCTATTAAAGATAATGTTTGTAAGGGTTGTTATTGTATCTGAAATATTAACATAAATAGTAATTATTTTAGAAATAAATGAGATATATTTTAAAAAACATTAAACTTCAAAATAAGTTGTATACATTAATTAATTGTGTTTTACTCTTTGATCATCTGTTGTACCTCTGGCTAGAGTATGCTCAGTTTTCTACTGAAGACATGGAATGAAAGATGACACAGACAATGTTTGGAGAGTTGGTAACACCTGTGTGATCTTGGAAGCATGCTGGGAGTTTGACAGTACCATTCTTGATACTTTTTAAGTAAGTGTATAATTAAAATATAGTTCTTGAAAATCTATTATTATAAAGAGGTTATACACCATTTGTTTCTTGCCTAAATGCCACAAATTCCTCTAGGATGGTGAGAAAAACAATATATTGGGTTAACATTGGCATAACTTGTAGCTGGTAGAAATGTGCAATAATACTTTTCAAATTCTGTACACAATTGTTTAATATATGTTGATTTCTGAGAACATTAATTTTAGTAGTTGTAAACATGTTCTGATAAATGTTTCCTTCATTTAAACATTTCAATTATATTTTGTGATTTTTTTTGGTCTCCTTCATATTTGTAGTTATTCATTTTTATGAATTGAGGCCATATGTGTGTTAAATCTTTATTAACATTACATAATGAGAAATTTATTGTGTAACATTAACAATTATTCAAACTAGTATTGAAGCATCCGACATCTCTATACTTTAGTTGGATCTGTTCCTGGCACACTTGGATGGTTCTTGAAGAGATATGTGTTCTGACCCAGCTCAATGTTTTATTATGTTGAGACCATTTATTTCCCTTCTGCTTCATTCTA
>NC_134835.1:14708280-14761907 GCF_004210375.1 Tachypleus tridentatus
ATTAGAAATATTACTACAGTCTACATTACAAATGAAATCTAGTTTACTATTGACACTATATTAGAAATATTACTACAGTCTACACTACAAATGAAATCTAGTTTACTATTGACACTATATTAGAAATATTACTACAGCCTACATTACAAACGAAATCTAGTTTACTATTGACACTATATCAGAAATATTACTACAGTCTACATTACAAATGAAATCTAGTTTACTATTGACACTATATTAGAAATATTACTAGAATCTACACTACAAATGAAATCTAGTTTACTATTGACACTATATTAGAAATATTACTACAGTCTACATTACAAATGAAATCTAGTTTACTATTGACATTATATCAGAAATATTACTACAGTCTACACTACAAATGAAATCTAGTTTACTATTGACACTATATCAGAAATATTACTAGTCTAATATTTCTTAAAATAATGAAATATTATTAGTCTATACCAGTTTACTATTGACACTATATTAGAAATATTACTACAGTCTACATTACAAATGAAATCTAGTTTACTATTGACACTATATCAGAGATATTATTACAGTCTACACTACAAATGAAATTAGTTTACTATTGACACTATATCAGAAATATTACTAGTCTACACTACAAATGAAATCTAGTTTACTGTTGACACTATATCAGAAATATTACTAGTCTAATATTTCTTAAAATAATGAAATATTATTAGTCTATACCAGTTTACTATTGACACTATATCATAAATATTACTACAGTCTACACTACAAATGAAATCTAGTTTACTATTAACACTATATTAGAAATATTACTACAGTCTACACTACAAATGAAATCTAGTTTACTATTGACACTATATTAGAAATATTACTACAGTCTACATTACAAATGAAATCTAGTTTACTATTGACACTATATTAGAAATATTACTACAGTCTACACTACAAATGAAATCTAGTTTACTATTGACACTATATTAGAAATATTACTACAGTCTACATTACAAATGAAATCTAGTTTACTATTGACACTATATCAGAAATATTACTACAGTCTATATTACAAATGAAATCTAGTTTACTATTGACACTATATTAGAAATATTACTAGAATCTACACTACAAATGAAATCTAGTTTACTATTGACACTATATTAGAAATATTACTACAGTCTACATTACAAATGAAATCTAGTTTACTATTGACATTATATCAGAAATATTACTACAGTCTACACTACAAATGAAATCTAGATTACTATTGACACTATATCAGAAATATTACTAGTCTAATATTTCTTAAAATAATGAAATATTATTAGTCTATACCAGTTTACTATTGACACTATATTAGAAATATTACTAGTCTACACTACAAATGAAGTCTAGTTTACTGTTGACATTATATCATAAATATTACTACAGTCTACACTACAAATGAAATCTAGTTTACTATTGACACTATATTAGAAATATTACTACAGTCTACATTACAAATGAAATCTAGTTTACTATTGACACTATATCAGAAATATTACTACAGTCTACATTACAAATGAAATCTAGTTTACTATTGACACTATATTAGAAATATTACTACAGTCTACACTACAAATGAAATCTAGTTTACTATTGACACTATATCAGAAATATTACTACAGTCTACACTACAAATGAAATCTAGTTTACTATTGACACTATATCAGAAATATTACTACAGTCTACACTACAAATGAAATCTAGTTTACTGTTGACACTATATCAGAAATATTACTACAGTCTACACTACAAATGAAATCTAGTTTACTATTGACACTATATTAGAAATATTACTACAGTCTACACTACAAATGAAATCTAGTTTACTATTGACACTATATTAGAAATATTACTACAGTCTACACTACAAATGAAATCTAGTTTACTATTGACACTATATCAGAAATATTACTACAGTCTACACTACAAATGAAATCTAGTTTACTATTGACACTATATCAGAAATATTACTACAGTCTACACTACAAATGAAATCTAGTTTACTATTGACACTATATCAGAAATATTACTACAGTCTACACTACAAATGAAATCTAGTTTACTATTGACACTATATCAGAAATATTACTACAGTCTACACTACAAATGAAATCTAGTTTACTATTGACACTATATCAGAAATATTACTACAGTCTACACTACAAATGAAATCTAGTTTACTATTGACACTATATCAGAAATATTACTAGTCTACACTACAAATGAAATCTAGTTTACTGTTGACACTATATCATAAATATTACTACAGTCTACACTACAAATGAAATCTAGTTTACTATTGACACTATATCAGAAATATTACTACAGTCTACACTACAAATGAAATCTAGTTTACTATTGACACTATATCAGAAATATTACTACAGTCTACATTACAAATGAAATCTAGTTTACTATTGACACTATATTAGAAATATTACTACAGTCTACACTACAAATGAAATCTAGTTTACTATTGACATTATATCAGAAATATTACTACAGTCTACACTACAAATGAAATCTAGTTTACTATTGACACTATATCAGAAATATTACTACAGTCTACACTACAAATGAAATCTAGTTTACTATTGACACTATATTAGAAATATTACTACAGTCTACACTACAAATGAAATCTAGTTTACTATTGACACTATATTAGAAATATTACTACAGTCTACACTACAAATGAAATCTAGTTTACTATTGACACTATATCAGAAATATTACTACAGTCTACACTACAAATGAAATCTAGTTTACTATTGACACTATATCAGAAATATTACTACAGTCTACACTACAAATGAAATCTAGTTTACTATTGACACTATATTAGAAATATTACTACAGTCTACACTACAAATGAAATCTAGTTTACTATTGACACTATATTAGAAATTTTACTACAGTCTACATTACAAATGAAATCTAGTTTACTATTGACACTATATTAGAAATATTACTACAGTCTACACTACAAATGAAATCTAGTTTACTATTGACACTATATTAGAAATATTACTACAGCCTACATTACAAAAGAAATCTAGTTTACTATTGACACTATATCAGAAATATTACTACAGTCTACATTACAAATGAAATCTAGTTTACTATTGACATTATATTAGAAATATTACTTCAGTCTACACTACAAATGAAATCTAGTTTACTATTGACACTATATCAGAAATATTACTAGTCTAATATTTCTTAAAATAATGAAATATTATTAGTCTATACCAGTTTACTATTGACACTATATTAGAAATATTACTACAGTCTACACTACAAATGAAATCTAGTTTACTGTTGACACTATATTAGAAATATTACTACAGTCTACATTACAAATGAAATCTAGTTTACTATTGACACTATATCAGAAATATTACTACAGTCTATATTACAAATGAAATCTAGTTTACTATTGACACTATATTAGAAATATTACCAGAATCTACACTACAAATGAAATCTAGTTTACTATTGACACTATATTAGAAATATTACTACAGTCTACATTACAAATGAAATCTAGTTTACTATTGACATTATATCAGAAATATTACTACAGTCTACACTACAAATGAAATCTAGATTACTATTGACACTATATCAGAAATATTACTAGTCTAATATTTCTTAAAATAATGAAATATTATTAGTCTATACCAGTTTACTATTGAAACTATATTAGAAATATTACTAGTCTACACTACAAATGAAGTCTAGTTTACTGTTGACATTATATCATAAATATTACTACAGTCTACACTACAAATGAAATCTAGTTTACTATTGACACTATATTAGAAATATTACTACAGTCTACATTACAAATGAAATCTAGTTTACTATTGACACTATATCAGAAATATTACTACAGTCTACATTACAAATGAAATCTAGTTTACTATTGACACTATATTAGAAATATTACTACAGTCTACACTACAAATGAAATCTAGTTTACTATTGACATTATATCAGAAATATTACTACAGTCTACACTACAAATGAAATCTAGTTTACTGTTGACACTATATCAGAAATATTACTACAGTCTACACTACAAATGAAATCTAGTTTACTGTTGACACTATATCAGAAACATTACTACAGTCTACACTACAAATGAAATCTAGTTCACTATTGACACTATATTAGAAATATTACTACAGTCTACACTACAAATGAAATCTAGTTTACTATTGACACTATATTAGAAATATTACTACAGTCTACACTACAAATGAAATCTAGTTTACTATTGACACTATATCAGAAATATTACTACAGTCTACACTACAAATGAAATCTAGTTTACTATTGACACTATATCAGAAATATTACTACAGTCTACACTACAAATGAAATCTAGTTTACTATTGACACTATATCAGAAATATTACTACAGTCTACACTACAAATGAAATCTAGTTTACTATTGACACTATATCAGAAATATTACTACAGTCTACACTACAAATGAAATCTAGTTTACTATTGACACTATATCAGAAATATTACTACAGTCTACACTACAAATGAAATCTAGTTTACTATTGACACTATATCAGAAATATTACTAGTCTACACTACAAATGAAATCTAGTTTACTGTTGACACTATATCATAAATATTACTACAGTCTACACTACAAATGAAATCTAGTTTACTGTTGACACTATATCAGAAATATTACTACAGTCTACACTACAAATGAAATCTAGTTTACTATTGACACTATATCAGAAATATTACTACAGTCTACATTACAAATGAAATCTAGTTTACTATTGACACTATATTAGAAATATTACTACAGTCTACACTACAAATGAAATCTAGTTTACTATTGACATTATATCAGAAATATTACTACAGTCTACACTACAAATGAAATCTAGTTTACTGTTGACACTATATCAGAAATATTACTACAGTCTACACTACAAATGAAATCTAGTTTACTATTGACACTATATTAGAAATATTACTACAGTCTACACTACAAATGAAATCTAGTTTACTATTGACACTATATTAGAAATATTACTACAGTCTACACTACAAATGAAATCTAGTTTACTGTTGACACTATATCAGAAATATTACTACAGTCTACACTACAAATGAAATTTAGTTTACTGTTGACACTATATCAGAAATATTACTACAGTCTACACTACAAATGAAATCTAGTTTACTATTGACACTATATTAGAAATATTACTACAGTCTACACTACAAATGAAATCTAGTTTACTATTGACACTATATTAGAAATATTACTACAGTCTACATTACAAATGAAATCTAGTTTACTATTGACACTATATTAGAAATATTACTACAGTCTACACTACAAATGAAATCTAGTTTACTATTGACACTATATTAGAAATATTACTACAGCCTACATTACAAATGAAATCTAGTTTACTATTGACACTATATCAGAAATATTACTACAGTCTACATTACAAATGAAATCTAGTTTACTATTGACATTATATTAGAAATATTACTACAGTCTACACTACAAATGAAATCTAGTTTACTATTGACACTATATCAGAAATATTACTAGTCTAATATTTCTTAAAATAATGAAATATTATTAGTCTATACCAGTTTACTATTGACACTATATTAGAAATATTACTACAGTCTACATTACAAATGAAATCTAGTTTACTATTGACACTATATCAGAAATATTACTACAGTCTACATTACAAATGAAATCTAGTTTACTATTGACACTATATTAGAAATATTACTACAGTCTACACTACAAATGAAATCTAGTTTACTATTGACATTATATCAGAAATATTACTACAGTCTACACTACAAATGAAATCTAGTTTACTGTTGACACTATATCAGAAATATTACTACAGTCTACACTACAAATGAAATCTAGTTTACTGTTGACACTATATCAGAAATATTACTACAGTCTACACTACAAATGAAATCTAGTTTACTATTGACACTATATTAGAAATATTACTACAGTCTACACTACAAATGAAATCTAGTTTACTGTTGACATTATATTAGAAACATTACTACAGTCTACACTACAAATGAAATCTAGTTTACTGTTGACACTATATCAGAAATATTACTACAGTCTACACTACAAATGAAATTTAGTTTACTGTTGACACTATATCATAAATATTACTACAGTCTACACTACAAATGAAATCTAGTTTACTATTAACACTATATTAGAAATATTACTACAGTCTACACTACAAATGAAATCTAGTTTACTATTGACACTATATTAGAAATATTACTACAGTCTACATTACAAATGAAATCTAGTTTACTATTGACACTATATTAGAAATATTACTACAGTCTACACTACAAATGAAATCTAGTTTACTATTGACACTATATTAGAAATATTACTACAGTCTACATTACAAATGAAATCTAGTTTACTATTGACACTATATCAGAAATATTACTACAGTCTACATTACAAATGAAATCTAGTTTACTATTGACACTATATTAGAAATATTACCAGAATCTACACTACAAATGAAATCTAGTTTACTATTGACACTATATTAGAAATATTACTACAGTCTACACTACAAATGAAATTTAGTTTACTGTTGACATTATATCATAAATATTACTACAGTCTACACTACAAATGAAATATAGTTTACTATTAACACTATATTAGAAATATTACTACAGTCTACACTACAAATGAAATCTAGTTTACTATTGACACTATATCATAAATATTACTACAGTCTACATTACAAATGAAATCTAGTTTACTATTGACACTATATTAGAAATATCACTACAGTCTACACTACAAATGAAATCTAGTTTACTATTGACACTATATTAGAAATATTACTACAGCCTACAGTACAAATGAAATCTAGTTTACTATTGACACTATATCAGAAATATTACTACAGTCTACATTACAAATGAAATCTAGTTTACTATTGACACTATATTTGAAATATTACTAGAATCTACACTACAAATGAAATCTAGTTTACTATTGACACTATATTAGAAATATTACTACAGTCTACATTACAAATGAAATCTAGTTTACTATTGACATTATATCAGAAATATTACTACAGTCTACACTACAAATGAAATCTAGTTTACTATTGACACTATATCAGAAATATTACTAGTCTAATATTTCTTAAAATAATGAAATATTATTAGTCTATACCTGTTTACTATTGACACTATATTAGAAATATTACTACAGTCTACATTACAAATGAAATCTAGTTTACTATTGACACTATATCAGAAATATTACTACAGTCTACATTACAAATGAAATCTAGTTTACTATTGACACTATATTAGAAATATTACTACAGTCTACACTACAAATGAAATCTAGTTTACTATTGACATTATATCAGAAATATTACTACAGTCTACACTACAAATGAAATCTAGTTTACTATTGACACTATATCAGAAATATTACTACAGTCTACACTACAAATGAAATCTAGTTTACTGTTGACACTATATCAGAAACATTACTACAGTCTACACTACAAATAAAATCTAGTTCACTATTGACACCATATTAGAAATATTACTACAGTCTACACTACAAATGAAATCTAGTTTACTATTGACATTATATTAGAAACATTACTACAGTCTACACTACAAATGAAATCTAGTTTACTGTTGACACTATATCAGAAATATTACTACAGTCTACACTACAAATGAAATCTAGTTTACTATTGACACTATATCAGAAATATTACTACAGTCTACACTACAAATGAAATCTAGTTTACTATTGACACTATATTAGAAATATTACTACAGTCTACACTACAAATGAAATCTAGTTTACTATTGACACTATATTAGAAATATTACTACAGTCTACATTACAAATGAAATCTAGTTTACTATTGACACTATATTAGAAATATTACTACAGTCTACATTACAAATGAAATCTAGTTTACTATTGACACTATATCAGAAATATTACTACAGTCTACATTACAAATGAAATCTAGTTTACTATTGACACTATATTAGAAATATTACTAGAATCTACACTACAAATGAAATCTAGTTTACTATTGACACTATATTAGAAATATTACTACAGTCTACATTACAAATGAAATCTAGTTTACTATTGACATTATATCAGAAATATTACTACAGTCTACACTACAAATGAAATCTAGTTTACTATTAACACTATATTAGAAATATTACTACAGTCTACACTACAAATGAAATCTAGTTTACTATTGACATTATATTAGAAATATTACTACAGTCTACACTACAAATGAAATCTAGTTTACTATTAACACTATATTAGAAATATTACTACAGTCTACACTACAAATGAAATCTAGTTTACTGTTGACACTATATCATAAATATTACTACAGTTTACACACAAATGAAATCTAGTTTACTATTAACACTATATTAGAAATATTACTACAGTCTACACTACAAATGAAATCTAGTTTACTGTTGACACTATATCAGAAACATTACTACAGTCTATACTACAAATGAAATCTAGTTCACTATTGACACCATATTAGAAATATTACTACAGTCTACACTACAAATGAAATCCAGTTTACTATTGACACTATATTAGAAATATTACTACAGTCTACACTACATATGAAATCTAGTTTATATTGACACTATATTAGAAATATTACTACAGTCTACTCTACAAATGAAATATAGTTTATATTGACACTATATTAAAAATATTACTACAGTCTACACTACAAATGAAATCTAGTTTACTATTGACACTATATCAGAAATATTACTACAGTCTACACTACAAATGAAATCTAGTTTACTATTGACACTATATTAGAAATATAACTACAGTCAATCAAGTTATTTGGTCTAGTAGTGTTAGTTGTATATGTGTTTGATGATTGTTTTTGTTCATCAAGTTATTTGGACTAGTACTGTTAGTTGTGTATGTGTTGGTGATTGTTTGTGTTAATCAAGTTATTTGGACCAGCAGTGTTAATTCTGTATGTATTTCATGATTGTTTGTGTTCATCAAGTTATTTGGACTAGTAGTTTTAGTTGTGTATGTGTTTGATGATTGTTTGTGTTCATCAAGTTATTTGGACTAGTAGTGTTAGTTGTGAATGTGTTTGATGATTGTTTGTCTTCATCAAGTTAGTTGGACTAGTAGTGTTAATTGTGTATGTGTTTGATGATTGTTTGTCTTCATCAAGTTAGTTGGACTAGTAGTGTTAATTGTGTATGAGTTTGATGATTGTTTGTGTTCACTGCTAATTGGGCTAGTAGTGTTAATTCTGTATGTGTTTGATGATTGTTTGTCTTCACAAGCTATTTGGACTAGTAGTGTTAATTCTGTATGTGATTGATGATTTTTTGTGTTCATGAAGTTATTTGGACAAGTAGTGTTAATTCTGTATGTGTTTGATGATTGTTTGTGTTCATGAAGTTAACTGGACTAGTAGTGTTAATTGTGTATGTGTTTGATGATTGTTTGTGTTCACTGCTATTTGGACTAGTAGTGTTAATTCTGTGTGTTTCGGATGATTGTTTGTGTTCATCAAGTTATTTGGACTAGTAGTGTTAATTCTGTATGTGTTTGATGATTGTTTGTGTTCATCAAGTTATTTGGACTAGTAGTGTTAATTGTGTATGTGTTTGATGATTGTTTGTGTTCATCAAGTTATTTGGACTAGTAGTGTTAATTGTGTATGTGTTTGAGGATTGTTTGTGTTAACTGCTATTTGGACTAGTAGTGTTAGTTGTGTATGTGTTTGAGGATTGTTTGTGTTAACTGCTATTTGGACTAGTAGTGTTAGTTGTGTATGTGTTTGACGATTGTTTCTGTTCATCAAGTTATTTGGACTAGTAGTGTTAATTCTGTATGTGTTTGATGATTGTTTGTGTTCATGAAGTTAACTGGACTAGTAGTGTTAGTTCTGTATGTGTTTGATGATTGTTTGTGTTCATCAAGTTATTTGGACTAGTAGTGTTAATTCTGTATGTGTTTGATGATTGTTTGTGTTCATCATGTTATTTGGACTAGTAGTGTTAATTGTGTATGTGTTTGATGATTGTTTGTGTTCATCAAGTTATTTGGACTAGTAGTGTTAATTGTGTATGTGTTTGATGATTGTTTGTGTTCATCAAGTTATTTGGACTAGTAGTGTTAGTTGTGTATGTGTTTGAGGATTGTTTGTGTTCATCAAGTTATTTGGACTAGTAGTGTTAATTGTGTATGTGTTTGACGATTGTTTGTGTTCATCAAGTTATTTGGACTAGTAGTGTTAATTGTGTATGTGTTTGATGATTGTTTGTGTTCATCAAGTTATGTGGACTAGTAGTGTTAGTTCTGTATGTGTTTGATGACTGTTTGTCTTCATCAAGTTATTTGGACTAGTAGTGTTAATTCTGTATGTGTTTGATGATTGTTTGTGTTCATGAAGTTAATTGGACTAGTAGTGTTAATTGTGTATGTGTTTCATGATTGTTTGTGTTCACCAGAGTCATGCTATAAAGGACAGTTCGCACAATCACTAAACTAACCCAAATCATTGTGCAGCTGGTAATATCACTTTTCATGTTATCACTAATCATGTCCTTGGGCTTTGTTTATTGTATGATGTCTGAGTCCATGTCTCAGTCTACCAGTAACATGGACACTGGAGACCTACAAAAATCTTAAGTTCTATAGTTACACTTGAAAAATAAAACTATCTTGTTATTACTGAAAGTTTGGTTGTACAGTTTTAATTTCTAGTAGTACTGTTTATGTACAAAAAGCAAAGTTTCTTATTAGATGGATATATCTTAAAGAATAGAAATATAACAAAAACTACATTTCTTTCCTAACCAGAAAATCTTTGATACCTGACCAAAGAGTGAAATGATAAAAATAATAAGTCATGTTTATTATATTTAGTAAATATTCTGTTCTTTCTTTTATATCTTTAATTAGCATTATTGGTTAGAATATTTAATATACATGGTTTTATAATATTACACAATTTCTTACATCTGGCTGAGCCTTGTTACTTATTAATTTGAGTTTACAGTTGACAATCTAATATTTATAAGATCAATATATTAAATTAGTTATTACTGGGTTGATTTTGAATTTTAATCTAAATGGTATCTTTCTCAGATTGAATGTTAATATTAAATAGAATGTTAATTCTTTGCACCTTACTAGGAAACTACACACAACAAACTTACAGATATGATAAACTGGAATATGTGAAAGTTTCTAACAGAACTGTAGTTAATATTCTAACTACACTTAACATTTCTATATATTCTACAAAGTTTCTTACAGAACTGTAGTTAATATTCTAACTACACTTAACATTTCTATATATTCTACAAAGTTTCTTACAGAACTGTAGTTAATATTCTAACTACACTGAACATTTCTATATATTCTACAAAGTTTCTAACAGAACTGTAGTTAATATTCTAACTACACTTAACATTTCTATATATTCTACAAAGTTTCTAACAGAACTGTAGTTAATATTCTAACTACACTTAACATTTCTATATATTCTACAAAGTTTCTAACAGAACTGTAGTTAATATTCTAACTACACTTAACATTTCTATATATTCTACAAAGTTTCTAACAGAACTGTAGTTAATATTCTAACTACACTTAACATTTCTATATATTCTACAAAGTTTCTAACACAACTGTAGTTAATATTCTAACTACACTTAACATTTCTATATATTCTACAAAGTTTCTAACAGAACTGTAGTTAATATTCTAACTACACTTAACATTTCTATATATTCTACAAAATTTCTAACAGAACTGTAGTCAATATTCTAACTACACTTAACATTTCTATATATTCTACAAAGTTTCTAACAGAACTGTAGTTAATATTCTAACTACACTTAACATTTCTATATATTCTACAAAGTTTCTAACAGAACTGTAGTTAATATTCTAACTACATTTAACATTTCTATATATTTTACAAAGTTTCTAACAGAACTGTAGTTAATATTCTAACAACACTTAACATTTCTATATATTCTACAAAGTTTCTAACAGGACTGTAGTTAATATTCTAACAACACTTAACATTTCTAATTTCTATATATTCTACAAAGTTATTATTAGTATATTATTCTATATATTCTACAATGAAACATCATCATCACCACCCATCTTCAGAAGATTTTTCAGTAATAACTTATTGATGTAATGATCACAAACTGATGATAAAATAAAGTTTACATATTATAAATGAAAGTTCAAGCCTAAATAGATATTCAGATTGATTCCCCCTTGGATTTCCTTCTTTCCACATTGAAAGATTTATAACACTGTTTATTGTTTGTTTATATTAATATTTATAACACTGTATATTGTGGGTTTATATTAATATTCATAACACTGTTTATTGTGTGTTTATATTAATATTCATAACACTGTTTATTGTGTGTTTATATTAATATTCATAACACTGTTTATTGTGTGTTTATATTAATATTCATAACACTGTTTATTGTGTGTTTATATTAATATTCATAACACTGTTTATTGTGTGTTTATATTAATATTCATAACACTGTTTATTGTGTGTTTATATTAATATTTATAACACTGTTTATTGTGTTTGTATTAATATTCATAACACTGTTTATTGTGTGTTTATATTAATATTTATAACACTGTTTATTGTGTGTTTGTATTAATATTCATAACACTGTTTATTGTGTTTATATTAATACTCATAACACTGTTTATTGTGTTTATATTAATATTCATAACACTGTATATTGTGTGTTTATATTAATATTCATAACACTGTATATTGTGTGTTTATATTAATATTCATAACACTGTTTATTGTGTGTTTATATTAATATTTATAACACTGTTTATTGTGTGTTTATATTAATATTCATAACACTGTTTATTGTGTGTTTGTATTAATATTTATAACACTGTTTATTGTGTGTTTGTATTAATATTTATAACACTGTTTATTGTGTGTTTATATTAATATTTATAACACTGTTTATTGTGTGTTTATATTAATATTTATAACACTGTTTATTGTGTGTTTGTATTAATATTCATAACACTGTTTGTGTTTATATTAATATTCATAACACTGTTTATTGTGTTTATTTTAATATTTATAACACTGTTTATTGTGTTTATATTAATATTCATAACACTGTTTATTGTGTTTATATTAATATTTATAACACTGTTTATTGTGTGTTTGTATTAATATTCATAACACTGTTTATTGTGTGTTTGTATTAATATTCATAACACTGTTTATTGTGTGTTTATATTAATATTCATAACACTGTTTATTGTGTGTTTATATTAATATTCATAACACTGTTTATTGTGTTTATATTAATATTCATAACACTGTTTATTGTGTTTATATTAATATTCATAACACTGTTTATTGTGTGTTTATATTAATATTTATGACACTGTTTATTGTATGTTTATATTAATATTTATAACACTGTTTATTGTATGTTTATATTAATATTTATAACACTGTTTATTGTATGTTTATATTAATATTTATAACACTGTTTATTGTGTGTTTATATTAATATTTATAACACTGTTTATTGTATGTTTATATTAATATTTATAACACTGTTTATTGTATGTTTATATTAATATTTATAACACTGTTTATTGTGTGTTTATAATAATATTTATAACACTGTTTATTGTTTGTTTATATTAATATTTATAACACTGTTTATTGTGTGTTTATATTAATATTTATAACACTGTTTATTGTTTGTTTATATTAATATTTATAACACTGTTTATTGTTTGTTTATATTAATATTTATAACACAGTTTATTGTATATTTATATTAATATTTATAACACTGTTTATTGTTTGTTTATATTAATGTTTATACTAAAGATTGTTTAATTCATTAATTTATTGATTTGTTGAAGATGAAATATGTGTAATTCAAAACATTCAATATAGATGTTTACATATGTTGCCATGGCTCTACCATTCATTATATGTTTTGTTAATATGTTTTAAAAATCAAGTCTTGACTGCTGGAGAAAGTATTTCAACACAAGATTAAAATAAGCAAAAATACAACACACATCACAGTGTTAAGTCACAATGAAAGCTTCCTAATTACTTAAACCAACAAGTTCCACTGTACACACTAAACACAAATTATCAGCTCATACTAACCCATCAACTTGAGTATGTCTTGTACTCCAGGTACACAAACAGTCAAACAAGCCTTAATAAAATACTGTGTGTAATAAGTATACTTTTATGATATAATCTACTACTGAGTCACAGAAACTGAAATGTGTATCATGATATCTAGGTCAGTCAGTAGACACATGATATTGGAAAATGTACTTTCAAACACTAGCAAACAATATTTAAATCAACATAAGCTATTGAAATGTATAAAAACAAAGTGATAAGTCAATGTGACAAACTTCATTATGTTGTTTAACTAATTATAACTGTCAAGTTTCCAACAAAGTTAAACATCTAACGTATAATAGTACAAAGTGTGGAGCATTTTAAATAATTATAACTGTCAAGTTTCCAACAAAGTTAAACATTTAATGTATAATAGTACAAAGTGTTGAGCGTTTTAAATAATTATAACTGTCAAGTTTCCAACAAAGTTAAACATTTAATGTATAATAGTACAAAGTGTTGAGCGTTTTAAATAATTATAACTGTCAAGTTTCCAACAAAGTTAAACATCTAATGTATAATAGTACAAAGTGTTGAGTGTTTTAAATAATTATAACTGTCAAGTTTCCAACAAAGTTAAACATCTAATGTATAATAGTACAAAGTGTTGAGTGTTTTAAATAATTATAACTGTCAAGTTTCCAACTAAGTTAAACATCTAATGTATAATAGTACAAAGTGTTAAGTGATTTAACTAATTATATCTGTCAAGTTTCCAACTAAGTTAAACATCTAACGTATAATAGTACAAAGTGTTGAGTGTTTTAAATAATTATAACTGTCAAGTTTCCAACAAAGTTAAACATCTAATGTATAATAATACAAAGTGTTGATTAGTTTACATTACAACAATTTTTAATACAAAAATCAGTGAGTCACATGTAACCCCAGTTGACATAAAAAATTATAAAACTGACCTTTAATAAGTGCAACTATATTTTCTTTGTTCTAAACTGGCAATCAAAAATAGTATCATTTTGTATAAAACTTCTTGAGCATGTGTTTTCATGACTCAAAGTTCTATAATAATGGTTTTAATGGTTGTTCAGTATTTTGTTAAAATTGTTACTGTCTATTCACATTTCTCTTAAAACCACGTTAGTATGTAGAACTGTAAGCACCTGTGGCTTCTCTTTAAGAATTTGTGTACATATCATCCAAACAAAGAATTAACACTCTTGATTCAACAATCAGATTACCACAATAAGTAAAACTATAAACATCTGCTGTTTCTCTATGGTGACATTCTTACATATCATCTGAACAAAAAACTAACACATCTAGATTAAACAAACAAGTTATCTGGTTTTAAATTTCACACAAAGCTACACTAAGGCTGTCTGCTAGTCGTACCTGATTTAGCAGCATAAGACTAGAGGGAAGGCAGCCAGTCATCACCACCTACCGCCAATTCTTGGGCTACTCTTTTGCCAACGAATAGTGGGATTGACTATCACATTATAACGTCTCCACGTCTGAAAGGGCGAACACGTTTGGTGCAACTGGGATTCAAACCTGCAATAGATTAAGATTTGAGTGCCTTAACCACCTGACGATGCTGGGCCCAACAAACAAATGATAATAACAATATATAGAACTATAAGAATCTATTATTTTTCTTAATGAATTATGTGTTTATCATATGAACAAAAAATTAACAGAACTAGATCCAACTTAATTTGTGAAAGTCAGTATATGTAAATAAGCATTTCTAAAAAGGAAAGAGATGGATGTGACCAACTTGTTTGATTCTCTAAATATAATAATTTATCATAAAACAGATAAAACAGAAGGTTCTTATTTTACATTCTATCTTGTAAATATTGGTAATTTAAGTTTTCACTTCTTAAAAAACTACAGACTTTGTCTTTGGATATCACAAACAAATAATTAAAGCCAAAGAAGCATGCAATATATCACATGACACATAAAAACCAATATTTATGAATTTGTTTTTAATATTAATATTTAAATGAATTAACTAACCATTGTGGGTCTGACAAATATTAAGTTTTCAGTGTTTATGGCAGTAACTGCCCGAGACATGTTTAGGTTCAACAATCAATCTTTTGTGAAAGCAAACTTCAAATAGTTACTACCACAACAGCTTCATCACACTTGAATAATGTTATGTTATTCATTAGTTTATTTTATACATTCTGTTAATAAATTACTGTATTGTGGTTTATATGATTAATCTGTTCCATTATTTTCAAAGATGCATGTATAAGTTGTCATTAACATCCTGAACCAACCTAACATGTGAGTCTGAGTAAACAGTATGGCTGTGATATATTTATCTCTGAGGTAGTTACAGTGATTTATGACAATATAGTAAACAGTATGGCTGTGATATATTTATCTCTGAGGTAGTTACAGTGATTTATGACAATATAGTAAACAGTATGGCTCTGATATATTTATCTCTGAGGTAGTTACAGTGATTTATGACAATATAGTAAACAGTATGGCTGTGATATATTTATCTCTGAGGTAGTTACAGTGATTTATGACAATATAGTAAACAGTATGGCTGTGATATATTTATCTCTGAGGTAGTTACAGTGATTTATGACAATATTATGTTCTAGCTTCGATGTAACTACCTGCACTACACTATTTTTAACTTTTCCTGTACACAAAACTATGTTTTTAACTGAAAATAACCAATAAGTGTGTTGAATTGATAAATATAAAATGTATTGTTGAATAAGTTTAATAAAGTTATTTTTAATATATTTTTATGATGTATTCAGAGTATTTTACACTAAGATTCTGATAACAGGCATATCAAACTGTAACAACAGAATAAAACCTACTCAATTTAAAATCTCTGATTACAGTTCTCACAAAAATAAAGTATTAGTTAAACTTAAAATGTTAAACTGACTCTGGTTCACAGTCTCGTTCTCAGATTTTACTCACTATTCATATCACATTACAATTAATAGTTAGTTTAAATATCCACTGACAATACTGTTCACTAAAAGTCATCATTTGACAACCCTACAGATCCAACTAAAGTATAGAGATGTTGGGATGCTTCAATACTAGTTTAAATAATTGTTAATGTTACACAATAAATTACTTTTATTTTACAATGTTAATAATGTCTATACACACACATGTGGGTTCACTGCAAAACTATAACACTCACCTAACAATAAAAATTAGAATGAATAATTTAAAATATTGGAAGAAGCTAAAGAACGACCAAAAAGTAACATAAATATAAACAAGAACATGTTTACAACTACAGAAATTACCATTGTCAGTGTTCAACATATATTGTAAAGTTGGGTATAGGGTTCAGAAGTAATTATTAAACATCTCTACCTGAACAACTTATGGCAATGTGAACTCAATGTGTACTTGTTTTTCTTACCATTCTGGAGAACTTTCTAACATTTAAGTAAACAATAATGAACGTATAAACTTTCTATAATGTCAAATCTCTCAAGAATTATATTTTGTCTACATATTTTATAACCTTACCTGTACAGTACCACAAAAGGTAACCTCAAACTCCCTGTTTGCTTCACAGATGATATCACCTTGTGTAACATGGAGACCTACAGCACTAACTTAAAATGTATCCTTCATTATGGCTAAAATAATTACTACCTCTGTTATCTAAATATTTAAGGTACAGTAACACCCTTCATAAACATTACCTTTCATAGCTAGATAATTTCTAAAATGCACACATATATACTTATTGACAGGTATCTGTATTTTATAAACTATATCATATCTACATAACTGTTAATCATATCACTTACAGTAACGTATTAATAGCTGGTCACAAAATTCAAATAATGATGGTGGTTTAGATTAAAACTGTTAACTCTTCCTAAATAAAAACAAATAATGTTAAATTTTCCAAAAGTATACATATTTATCAGATGTTAGTAGTTACAGTTTAATTATATCAGACACAGATCACATAACATTACAGAAATAATGTTTTTCTGTTTCAATGTAACAATTCTACCAATAAAGTTTCTTTATCCAGCTATATTCACCTGTCAACATGTAACATTTCCAGTGTGTATATGTAATAAAAACATACCGATAAAGTTTTACAGACCACATAAAAATACTTAACTAATTAATCTAAAGTTTACACAGATGTGTTGTAACACATTCTTACTGCTTTCTTTCTGATGTAGAACTTTAATAACAGAACTTATCACAAGGTAACATTACAAACATGTAGATGTTGAACTTATCACAAGGTAACATTACAAACATGTAGATGTTGAACTTATCAGAAGATAACATTACAAACATGTAGATGTTGAACTTATCACAAGGTAACATTACAAACATGTAGATGTTGAACTTATCAGAAGATAACATTACAAACATGTAGATGTTGAACTTATCACAAGGTAACATTACAAACATGTAGATGTTGAACTTATCACAAGGTAACATTACAAACATGTAGATATTGAACTTATCACAAGGTAACATTACAAACATGTAGATGTTGAACTTATCACAAGGTAACATTACAAACATGTAGATGTTGAACTTATCAGAAGATAACATTACAAACATGTAGATGTTGAACTTATCACAAGGTAACATTACAAACATGTAGATGTTGAACTTATCACAAGGTAACATTACAAACATGTAGATGTTGAACTTATCACAAGGTAACATTACAAACATGTAGATGTTGAACTTATCACAAGGTAACATTACAAACATGTAGATGTTGAACTTATCAGAAGATAACATTATCAAGGTGTTGATTATTATGGTTTTGTACCATGTTATTCTTATCAAAGTTCACTAGCTTATAAATGGTAATTGGATAAACTTAACAGTCCTAGCAATGTCCTGTTCTACATACTCAAATCTGGATACATGTAAATATTAATGTGTGGGTTCACTCGAAAGGATGAAATTCTGGAATCAACAAATGTTCTAATACTAATATTTACTGTACCACATACTCCAACCACAATAAAAGCAGGATATCTGAATTGTAAGGTGCGACCTTATATTCCAAAATCCTGTACGATGTTTCCATTGTCAATGATTTGGTCATTCAAAACAATGTTGCCATGGTTCCTTGACCTGTGTCTGTTGTGGTAAAGACCATAATGCCACCGAATGCTAACTCGAACTGTAAGGGTACACATCCTTCTTATTTTACCTCTTGCCCTAAATGGGTAGAATAAAAAGAAATACAATGTCTCAGGACAGTTAACAATCTCACTTACACAGAGGCTTGAAAATTATTATTACCTATTCTGACCAGTACTTATGCTGCTATAACCTGTTCTACTACTACAATAGGAGTCCAAACAGACCTTACCCTATCCCCTACACAATCTTCACCAGCATATCTTAATGAAACACTTCCCAAAATCAACACAGTTCACGAATCAGTGTCTCCTTCCATCTCTGTCCTGACCACACCTTCCAGTCATTGCCGAACATCACCTTCTTCAAGTCAAGATATTTCCATGGAGTCTCCCTCTCTTGATACCCCAAAAATTAAACAAATAACTCGTCTGTGCACTTAATCATTAGTACGTGTACCGATAAATTCAGACCCAGCCATTTGAGCTAGAGCAGGATCCACAGAGGGAGATAGACCCACATCGAATAAAGAAAAAAAAGTGGTTGTAAGCAGAAGGACTCTCTACTGTCTTCTCCTCTGAAATAATTACACATGGCCACACTCATCCAATGAAACTGTCAAGGTTTCCAATCAAATGTGACTGACATCAAAGATCTTTTTGCCTATTATCATCCCATATGTCTTTCTTTGCAGGAAACATTTCTACAGCCTACAAATACAGTTACTATCTGCCACTGTTCATTATACTAAAACAAAAGGCTATGTGTGGGACAGGGACATGGGGAAGTTTCATTGCTGGTTGATCAGCACGTGCCCACCTGGTCCCTGTCATTTACCACACTATTGGAGGCTGCAGCCAACCATGTCTCCTTGGGTTGTACCATCACTATTTGCTCTCTATATCTTACACCTGAAATGCATTATAACCAATCAGACCTCAATACCCTCATTGAGCAACTGCCTACCCCCTTTTTAATATTGGAAGATTTCAATGGACATAATCCCCTCTGGGGTGGCTCCCGTATTGATACGAGAGGGTGCACCATAGAGCATATGCTCCTGAACCACAAACTGGCTCTATTCAATACTGCCTTTTACACTTATTTTCATGCGCCTAATCACTCATTTACAGTTATAGCTCTTTCTGTCTGTTCCCCTTCAATACTCACTCACTTTCCCTTGGAGGTTGACATTAATCCATGAGGTAGTGATCATTTTCCCATCATCTTACGAGAGACTGGCCATGATCAGTACCACCTGACATATGTACTTTGGTGGAAGTTGGTCCAGGCCAACTGGCCTTCTTTCACTACTCTCTTGGAACTGGATCCTGCCATCTTATGTAAATCATCCACAGGTGATTGTATAGCAGCAATAACCAACAGTATTATACAAACTGCTATTCGATGCATCCCTAAAACCTCTACATGTTCCCCATGGCACCCTCGCCCTTTGTGGAATTCTGCCTGTTCTAAAATATATGGAAAACTCAGAAGCATCCTTGGGATAAATTTCAAAGATACCCCACACTCTCAAACCGCACTGCATTTCAGCAAGCCTTTGTACGCACTCATAAAGATAGACGTCAAAGCCAGTAGGAATCTTGGATTAAATACACCTCCAAATCAGCCTATTCCATCATTCCAAATTACTGCCCCCAATTGTAACCTATCTTTGAGTCATCTGAAGAAAACAGATGCACACGATTCAAAATATCGCTCTTTCTTTGCTGAACATCTTTCATACGATCCATCCATTCCGATATATACAGACGGTTCCAAATTGGGTGACTCAGTGGGCTCAGCCGTGATTTGTGACAGTTCGATTGTGGTACACAGACTCCCCCTACAGTTCCTATTTTCACTGCCGAATTGTATGCCATCTCTCTTCCCCTAATCATATTGAAATAATGCAATATACAAATTGTACAATATATATACGGACTCACTCAGCTGTCTATTGGCCCTGAAATCATTCCATGATAGTCACCACCCTCTTCTCATAAATATCAAAAACAAACTGGCCCATCTTTCTCTCTCATCTGTCTCTGTCCAATTCTTTTGGATACCAGGTCATGTTGGAATTTGTGGGAATGAGCTGGCTGACAGAGCAGCAAAGTCTGTCTGTTATGGATCTATCATCCCAGTACCCATTCCATACATGGACTATGGTCCAGTTATCAAATCCAGACTGTACACCAGATGGCAGGCAACCTGGAATGAGCAACACAATAACAAGCTTTTTCAAATCAAACCTTCTCTAGGCCTTTGGCCCTCTTGCTTCGGTAAGGATCGAAGAGAGGAGGTTGTTTTGGCAAGGTGATGCATTGGTCACAGTTTCTTAACCCACCACTTCCTTTTATCTGGTACTGCTGCACCAGTGTGTGGTCTATGTGGCACTCAGATCACAATCATCCACATTTTGTTATCATGCCGTTGTTACAACCTAGAACAATGACACCATTTTAAGGATATTTGTAAGGCCGGTTGCCCTTGACTTCGGCCCATGTTTTAGTTAACTTCTGACCATTTCACTCAAGTTTTTACATTTTTAAGAGCCATTGGTCTTTTACACTTAATTTAAGGTTTTTCATTGGACTATATAATATTTTAACACGATTTCTTTTACACATTTCAATTTTTATTTTAACCTAGAATTGAAAAGGCCAACTTCAGGTGTCCGTCAGCAAGGGTGTACTTTTTGCTTCAGTCTTCCTGGCAGTTCCTAATTTTACATATTTTACTTTTTACCTTAACTGCCCTATATCTATACTGTACCACATCTTGTTTGACACAGATAGCCTTGTAGCTTTGTGCCAATAAACACTGAATACCTACCTACCTTACACAGATGGTCACATACATCTCTTTCAAACAACTCAGCAACACTCTCTCTTTAGCTTCAGACATGACAAGTTTGGACTCATCAGTTAACTAATCCACCCACAGGTCTAAAGAAGTAAGATAAAATTAAATACATAACAAACAAATCAGAATCCAAAAGACTTTGTTAACTACTAGAAGTTGGATTAAGATATAATTTAATGTTCATGTTTAAAGTTCAGTTTAATTCTTGCAGAATAATAAGTACTAACTACTTTTCTATAGAATGCAAACTTTGAATATCTCAAGGTGAACAAAAGGATCAGATCATGTTTAAGATCCACAAGTATTTTTTGTAAGTGTACTGTGTAAGTTATTGTAATTTGTGTGGACATAAAGAAGTTCTCCATGAATTTATTCAATTTGTAACCATGTTCCACAAAGTTAAAAATCCTTTGTCCATGGTTTAATCACAACAGAACTGACCAGTAACCCTCAAACAAAAGACAAAGATTATTTTAAATCCCTTAAGAATTTATGGAATGTTGACAGAGCTGATAAAAATTAAATTAACACAACATTTATTTTGTTTAAAAATTACTTTTGATGTTAAAATGTAATTCAAGTAATTATTACAAGCATTAAAATAAGGTGTAATTAACTTATCAAATGATCTTTAACCCACAATTGTCTCTTCATACACTTGAAGAGTGGTATCTTCATATCATATAGATATGCTACTTGCTACTGTTGTTATACTGTGAAACAAGAATTACAGTTAATGACATATTTCCAATGAGTCACTGTTTTATCACATTACAACTGATTCATAACTTGTATATATCACTGAATGACAATGTTGAAATTCGTATAAATATCCCTTTCGTGTAGATCCATTTTATTTTACTTGTTCAGTGTTACTGTTTGTTTAGTACCTGGATCTGTGGTGGTCTTACAGAACCTGAAGTATTAAGTACAAGTAATGTGACGTTAAAAAACATATCCAATAACTGTATATGTACTGTTACATAGTTTATGTATTACACATTATTCTGGTGTGAATAGAGTTAGTACCTGGATCTGTGGTGGACTTACAGAACCTGAAGTATTAAATACAAATAGTGTGATGTTAAAAAACATATCCAATAACTGTATATGTACTGTTACATAGTTTATGTATTACACATTATTCTGGTGTGAATAGAGTTAGTACCTGGATCTGTGGTGGACTTACAGAACCTGAAGTATTAAGTACAAATAGTGTGATGTTAAAAAACATATCCAATAACTGTATATGTACTATTATATAGTTTATGTATTACACATTATTCTGGTGTGAATAGAGTTAGTACCTGGATCTGTGGTGGACTTATAGAACCTGAAGTATTAAGTACAAGTAATGTGACGTTAAAAAACATATCCAGTAACTGTTACATAGTTTATTTATTACACATTATTCTGGTGTGAATAGAGTTAGTACCTGGATCTGTGGTGGACTTACAGAACCTGAAGTATTAAGTACAAGTAATGTGACATTAAAAAACATATCCAGTAACTGTATATGTACTGTTACGTAGTTTATGTATTACACATTATTCTGGTGTGAATAGAGTTCTTAGTTTTGGTATTATCCACTGTATTATTACAGCAGTCAAATTACTGGAGTTGTTACTTTAGTTAGGATTATTACCATGTATATTACACTGTCATAGGGTAGTGACCAAGTTGCTGAAACACACCATGACTATTACCTATTTTACATTTTGGTAACAGACCTTTTCATGCAGTATTATGCTCTTTGAACTGATAGCTCTATGGACATAGAAACGAATGAAGCAGAAGTTGAAATAAATGGTCTCAACATAATAAAAACATTGAGCTGGGGTCAGAACACATATATCTCTCTTCAAGAACCATCCAAGTGTGCCAGGAACAGATCCAACTAAAGTATAGAGATGTCGGGATGCTTCAATACTAGTTTGAATAATTGTTAATGTTACACAATAAATTACTTCTCATTATGTAATGTTAATAAAGATTTAACACACATATGGCCTCAATTCATAAAAATGAATAACTACAAATATGAAGGAGACCAAAAAAAATCACAAAATATAATTGAAATGTTTAAATGAAGGAAACATTTATCAGAACATGTTTACAACTACTAAAATTAATGTTCTCAGAAATCAACATATATTAAACAATTGTGTACAGAATTTGAAAAGTATTATTGCACATTTCTACCAGCTACAAGTTATGCCAATGTTAACCCAATATATTGTTTTTCTCACCATCCTAGAGGAATTTGTGGCATTTAGGCAAGAAACAAATGGTGTATAACCTCTTTATAATAATAGATTTTCAAGAACTATATTTTAATTATACACTTACTTAAAAAGTATCAAGAATGGTACTGTCAAACTCCCAGCATGCTTCCAAGATCACACAGGTGTTACCAACTCTCCAAACATTGTCTGTGTCATCTTTCAATTCCATGTCTTCAGTAGAAAACTGAGCATACTCTAGCCAGAGGTACAACAGATGATCAAAGAGTAAAACACAATTAATTAATGTATACAACTTATTTTGAAGTTTAATGTTTTTAAAATATATCTTCATTTATTTCTAAAATAATTACTATTTATGTTAATATTTCAGATACAATAACAACCCTTACAAACATTATCTTTAATAGATGAATAATTTCTCAAATCTGTACACACATGCTCTTTTATGTGTATCTTTTGTAGACATGCACAACTGTTAATAATTATTATTTACAGTATGTTATATTAAAAAGTTATTTATAAAATTCAAATAAGGTGTGATACTCTAGATTAAAACTGCTAAACCTTTTTCTGAATAAAAACGTTTATGTACTATTTCTCCAAAAGTATGCATTTTTATCAGTATCGGACATTAGGTCCACACCTCCTGAGAATAGCCAACAATGATGCTTGGTTGACCCTAGCCCAAGTGGACCAGCTGGATGACCCTCGGGGGCCACCCCAAGCTGCCCATTTACAGGAATTCAAGGCTAAAGTGGTGTGTCAAAGCTGGATCCCTCACCCACCAGGATCCTCTCCTCCCCTTCATGAGTCATCACGCACAGCAAACACATGGGTGGATGTTTAGATCCCAAAGGAGGTAAACTGAAAGTACAGAACCTTCTATGGGAGGTCCCCTTACCATGTACAGGAATCCATCTTAAGGGGGCTTGTTTTTGAATAATGCAATTTGTGACTGCACTGTTATTAGTGTAATACTGTATATAATACCATAAATATGGCTTTTTCACTTTTTCTATAACGTTTGTAATAAAATACATATCTATAAACTTCCATTCATTCGTACAACTTTTTCTGTGTACAACTTTATGTATTTATATCTGATTCACACAGTTTGTACACTCATTATTCTTTTTAGGTATATATAAATAGTTTTATTCTGTTCACAACTTCTTGTATGTGTTTTTTATTTGAGCAATTTGTAAAACCATTATTCCTTATAGAATGTAATAACATTTGTATATACTATTTTGTGACATTTGTAAAATATTTTATTTTCCTAAATCTTATGAATAAATTTGTTTTAAAGTTGTCAAGTTTCAAATGTGGCATAAGTTACTTCAATTTATATAATTACAATAAAGCTAATTCAATATACATAACTCTGTATTGACCTACAAAATATAAATATGACATTAATAGAGATTTGGTGAAACTTACAGTGATGTTATGACTACAGTACGTTACATATGTACACATTAAAATTTACTTATAAATATTTCAATTTTAGTTATATTTATTAAAACATAAAACGTAAATTAGAAATACACTGGAAAACATTGATTTCAGTACATAAAGATGTTATGAGATGTCGCACTCCTGCATCAAACATCCTAAGTATTGTTTAGTCTTATGGATGTAGGGTGCATACGATTTCAAGTATCAATTATACAATATGAAAAACTTAAAATAAGCAAACCAAAAAAATGAGTAAAAGTACATAGCTAACTGATCCTTACAGCCTCATCAGGAACACCCATACAGTTTTCTTAATTAAATCTCCTGGTATGACATAATGCAGGACCAAGGGAATACAACCAAAACTTGTGTTGTGGTATATTTCTGGTTAAGCTCTTTACTATATAAATAAATATACTGTAATACTATGTAAATTTTAATATAAAAACTACAAATACCAATAAAACAATTAACTACAACTCATGCATGTAGTTTCAAGACATTGCTAATGATTCTTTGACTTCAAGTAATGTAGAAATATCTATAACTGTAAAGTATCACACCTTGTGATTGTTTGAAAGTAAACATTTGTAACATCATGAATGAACAAATTCTATAAAACAGAAATAAACATCATATATAAACAAACTAATTATAAATTAATACAAAATACATGTAACACTATTAATAACCAAAGAATAAAGTGCTAATAAAACTAAAAGTAACACTAAAAACAATTTAACAGCTTCACAAATAAAAACTAAATTACAAAACTAAATATAATACATTAAAATTTACTGAAGTACAACATAATATTAATCTCAAAAGTCTCTACTGAATGTGTGATTTCAACCTATCCACTTTATAACATAAGTGGACTTAAAGTATATTTACCATCCATGCATGTCAGAAGTTGCATTACTATCCCAGTTTCCATCTCTCTGTTTGTAGTTACAGCTTAAATTTAATCAATAAACAGAACACAGTGAGTGCTGTTTACTGTTTGTTTCAAACAGATCTCAAATTCTTTCCTCTGATTCACCTGACACTATCTCTGTTACAGCTATCTTCATAAAAGGAAAACCCAGTTCTTGAATATATATATATGTATGTAATTAATCCAGTTAACACATCTACCCTTTTATGGATGAAAAGTACCTTTCAGGTATTGCATGCACAGCTGCATATCAAATTATAAAACATATGTAAAAATATTAAAGTGTATTTTAAAAAATTGTAACAATTATTTCAGAATTGATAAATTATATAACCTAAAAATGTTTCAAAAAACGTTCAATGAAGATTTCTGTACAATTGTTTATCACATCTTAGCTGTGGTATGAAATATAAAATGTATCTAATGAAAACAAGTGTCTTTGATAAAGTAGTGCTCACAAACAATTGACTCTAACTGGGAATGTTTAAAAGAAAAATAAATCTAACTGATAAAAAACAGATATTTCAATTTTCCACATTTGACTGAACCTTAATTTTAAGAACAGGTTGGATATCTTTCTAAACAGAAATGGACTTGAAGTACAATAGATGTTTTATAAAGTAGCAATTACGCTCTTAAATTAAATATTCAAATACTGAGTATTATACACATTTTGAACACTGGAGTAAATCTGATGAAAACAGAAAATTTAGAAACTACCAGTGAATAGTATTTTAATTCTAAAAATTTCACAACATTATATTGGTCACTGTTGTTGTAACTTGAAAACCTGTGAAATTGCACATATGATGAATTTATTTATTTTTTACTCATCACAATGAACCTATATTTATATCTGAATAATATGTACTGTTGATACTATTAACTTATTCATATGTTTAAAAACAAATAAATATGAAGCCCAAACTGTTATCAAGTATTTATCTCTAGTATCTAAAACATTGGAATTATTGATAAACTACCAAAACGTTTACTCACCAACATCATCTTATATTACCCTGACTTCTTTTTGTATTATTGCTTTCTAACATGTAATATTAATATCAAAAGCACATAAGAAATTTCTACTTAAATTACAATTGTTACCAGCTTCACTAAGCTGTTACCCAAAAACAAGTTCTTCTGAGATTCGAGGTTTTCATTGCAAATTTAACAGACGACTCTAATAAGGGAATGTCTGAAAATTGATTTTAAAAAATAAAAGTAATAAAAATATTAAAGTAAAAATTACAAGTACATAAATATTTTCAAATTTATATCAAAATCTGTAAAAAAAAGCTATATGATTCTACATCATGAACTCACAAGTCAAAAGTTCTCTCATTTTCAATCAGAAAAAAAACAAATTGTGTGCATAAAGTTAACATTTGTGATTACATTCTTAACTATCAAACTATTCTCTTTTCTGTAAAAAAGTATTTATTAATAATATGTTTTTACGGATATCATTGAATTAAGCTTTATTGCGATCTAATTCTATATATTATTTTATTGCACATTAAATGAATACTATAGTTTATAATATACATACTACTTGGATTTGTTTTCCAAATATCACCAGGTGAACAGACTAACAAAAGAAAATTTCATTTAAAATGATACTGATAAAAAATGGATGTATAAATAATTCAGTGTGATTCAAAAGGTTTGTTTTGAATTTCGCTCAAAGCTACTCGAGGGCTGTCTGCGCTAACCATCCCAAATTTAGCAATGGAGGACTAGAGGGAAGACAGCTATTCATCACCACCCACCGAGAAATCTTGGGCTACTCTTTTACTAACGAATAGTGGGATTGACCGTCACATTATGACGCCCCCATGGCTGAAACGGCGAGCATGTTTGGTGTAATTGGGATTCGAACCCACTACCCTCAGATTATAAGTGAAGTGCCTTAACCACCTGGTCATGCCGAGTCGACTAAAAAGGACAAAAAATATTTCAGGCAACCAGCTAGTATTCATACTTTTCTGGCCCAGCATGGCCAAGCGTGTTAAGGCGTTCGACTCGTAATCCGAAGGTCGCGGGTTCGAATCCCGGTGGCACCAAACATGCTCGCCATTTCAGCCGTGGGGGCGTTATAATGTGACGGTCAATCCCACTATTTGTTTGTAAAAGAGTAGCCCGAGAGTTGGATGTGGGTAATAATGACACTGCTAAATTAGGGACGGCTAGAGCAGATAGCCCTCGAGTAGCTTTGTGCGAAATGTAAAACAAATCATACTTTTCTTCTTTTAATCAAAATTGTCATGGAACTTGTAACTGTAATAAAATAAATGAAAAGTGTGAACTGGAGCCTAAGAAATACTGGGTAACACACACTAAAAGCAGTAGTTGAAACTTGACACATCTTTTTTTTGCGAGCTAAATAATTCTACGTAAAAAAAACTTATAGTATTTAACTGTTGGTATAATTTACAGAGCTGACGTGACTTAACAATACAACAATATACAAAATTAATTCAAAATGAAATGAGGAGACCTTTTGACGTATTAACCATATTGCAAGTGTTTGACGCGAGGTCTGAGATGACATATGTAATGTGACTAACATATATTCTCCTTTGCTTTCAATTATGCGTTCTTATAATTACCATAACATGAAAAGTATCTAAATGTTAATATACTAACTGGAAATAACCAGTTTCAGAATATATAGGAAATTATATGAACTGATTTCCCAGTTTTGTTAAACTGAAATAAGTTTTCTAGAACTTAAAATTCATAATTTTCTCTTGCCATTTTCAATATAAAATTTTGTTCTACTGTTACTATGTCCACTACTATATAAACATTGATGTCTAGAGATAAAGGTTGTCAAACAGCATGCTAACAAGTGTTTGTGTTTATTATATATTTGTATATCAGTTCCAAGAAAACACTATTTTAGTTTCACAAAAGTTAACATTTTACAAAACTATTATAAATGTCTGCCATTTTTTAAAATAAAATGTATAAGCTATTAAACTTTCTATATAAAACTTTATATTTTTTATAAATATTTTAATTCCACTAAACATTTATTTTGTCGTGTTTTCAGCTTTAAAGTAGCAGGGTATCTGTTCCCATAAAGATGATACAAGTTGAAATATCCTGCAGTAACATAAAATTAGTTACCAAACTAATCGTGGTTCTCAACTGCCTGTGATTTGTATGATTAGTCAGTAACAATAAGGTTATACAAACAATGTATTTTATTGACTGATTCACTGTGATAGTTACCTGCCCCTAATATTGTTGTATATGTATTTTTTACTATTCAACACAATGGAAACCAAACAATACATGAAGTAAATTATATATGTAAAAACAGCTGGTTTGTGTTGAGAAAATCTTTATGTATAGGAGCGAACAACTTTTCGACCTTCTTCGGTCATCGTCAGATTGACAAAGAAAGAAAGAGGTAACTGACCTAGAGCTGACCATTTGTTTGAAGTGGGTTGTGTAACTGAGCATAGGAATGTAGAGGGCGTGCTTGATGTTTGATTATATTTATTAATAAAGGTTTTGTTTGTTTGTTTGTTTGGGAATTTCGCACAAAGCTACTCGAGGGCTATCTGTGCTAGCCGTCCCTAATTTAGCAGTGTAAGACTAGAGGGAAGGCAGCTAGTCATCACCACCCACCGCCAACTCTTGGGCTACTCTTTTACCAACGAATAGTGGGATTGACCGTCACATTATACGCCCCCACGGGTGGGAGGGCGAGCATGTTTAGCGCGACGCGGGCGCGAACCCGCGACCCTCGGATCACGTGTCGCACGCCTTACGCGCTTGGCCATGCCAGGCCTACAGTATATGGTTTCGTGATTTTTTAATTCGTGGGATATATTTACTTTTGTTGGTTGATTTTGCTTTTTGTCTAGGTGTGTGCGTATTATGTTTTCTACGGTTTGTGGAGGAAACTTATTAATGTTGATGAAGTATTGTTTTATTTTGTCTAATTCGTTGTTAATTTTATCTGGTGAGTATAGTTTTGTGACTGTGTTTATTTAGTTTCTCAGTATGTTGAGTTTTTGTTTTGTTTCATTAACTGAATTTAACTGATCTCCATTTATAAGAACGCTCTGATTAATTCCATTTTGTCTGCTGAAAAGACCACATGTCTACAGCTTTTTTTTTGTCAGTACCTGTGATCCAATGGTTGTTTCGTCCTTTTGGTGTAGTGTTCTCTTCCAAGTTCACTGAGATTGGTCACTTCGTAGTAATGTGTATCTTACTGTTTTATAGGAACAATTAAACCTTTACTTTCTTTAGAATTCACCACAAGATATTTACTCTGCTATTGACTCTATGTAAAGAACGTAACCTAAGAAACTTAAGATGTATTTTGTATATCAACTACTTCTGTTATTAACAGTGTCAGTTTCACTTACATCATAAGTGTCTACCATACGACCCTATTGGATCATCACAGGTTAGACTAACCTATCACATTAAATAACCTTCAATGACCACAACTTTGATTTTTACACGTTTGATATTTGTCTTTTCTCTTCTGGGAGCCAAACTGCTACTAGAAATAGTAAGGTTGTCCGTAAACACAGCTTGATATGGTGAGTGAAAACATTCACATTAGTAAACAATCAACATGAGACTGAATTGAATATACCTCCTTCTAGATGCTTTAGACATGTTAAAGAAACACAGATAACACAAGATAACATTAAGTCCTTTTCCATAATAGGATTCTTTAGAGACTGAAAAAAGACATGAGACTCCAAGGCGTACAGTTAACTCTGAGCTGGTCACCGCTGTTAACAAGATAAAGTGATTGGATAATTTTATAACAAAGAGGAAGAACTGTAAACATGTTTATTTGGTTATAAACCGACAGATTTATATACCAGATTGTTTTATATACCAGTTGAGATGATTGTTTACCATATTTCTTTTCAGAAGTTCTAGATCTGGCTAATAAATAATCGTTTCTAAACATTTGAACACAGTGATAAATTAATCGAAATACGTTACATTGACCTTGTTTCTTTGACTAATCAGTCTAATTGTATGGTTTGATTGTAATAAAATGTAATATCTATAGTATTTATACTGGTCTCTGTTTGTATCCCTTTATTTATCAATCAAATTTTAAGACAATAAATGCTCAGCTAAACGGATTTCTTGTATTCGAACTCCATGTTTTCTACTGGATATGTTTAGTTGTGAGCGACACCTGACATGACCTAGTGATTAAGGTGCTTGTTTCATAACCTAAAGATCACTGGATCGAAACCCGTCTTCAAACACGTTTACCATTTCTACTTTAAAGGCGTTAAAAATGTGACAGCCAATCCCACTTTGGTCTGTTAATAACCCATGATGTATTCATGGTAGAAAATTTGAAAGTTTCTAGTTACACTTTGCTTTGTTTGATGGATTTAAAGCAAAACAAAAACCAAATGTTCAAAAAATGTTTCATTCGTAACAGATTATTTCGGAATCAATAAGCATGTGTTTAATATTATTTTTAACGTCATCATCTGCCACTCGATTCCTTCAAGGAACAAAGGGTCGCAATCACTTGTGGATTCTTCAACAGGATTTTAAGTGAGTAGGTTGTTAGTCCACTGCACCTAGCCGTCCCTAATTTAGCAGTGTAAGACTAGAGGGAAGGCAGCTAGTCATCACCACCCACCGCCAACTCTTGGGTTGCTCTTTTACCAAAGAATAGTGGGATTGACCGTCACATTATAACGCCCCCACGGCTGGGAGGGCGAGCATGTTTTATATAGAACACATCTGGGTCCAGTTTAACAATTTTTATACCAGTTCTTTACTTTCGACTACATCACCAAAATGAACGAGTCTGACACTGTACACCCAGCCTATTAGAAAACATCTAGGTATTCTGTGTCTGGAATGTCCATAACTGTGTCTCTGTGAACGGCAGCTAAGTCTGTGGTTATTGTTGCAAGATTGAAATAGGAGTTCGTCATAGACATTTCAAATTACTAACATTTTACCTTATGTAAATCATCAGTCAAAACTGTAAACACAAAGTTTTCCTGTATGTAATAAACGTTACAGAAACTCGTCATATTTACACACAAAATGTCAGATAGTAAAACTAGCTCCGCTTTCAGTTACCTCTACAAGTGTCACTGTGACTTCTGAGACATCAACATGGGTGTCACTGTGACTGAAGCGAAGCTGTTATTGGTGTGAATATCGTAAAAATGGTGTTATTATAGTAGCTTACAGTAAACACCCACTTCAACGAAACTATATCAAAATAAAAGTCGAATATATCCCTTACATAATAAATTATGTCAGTGATATTGTGTTAATTGGTTTGGTGTAGCTTGAACTTTGTTCAAAGTCACATGAGAGTTATCTCCGCTAGCCGTTCCTAATTTAGCAGTGAAAGGCCGCCAACTCTTCAGCTAGTCTTTAGTCATGAATAGTGGGATTGACCGTCACTTGGCTGAAAGGACAAGCATGTTTGCTGGGACAGGGATTCGAACCCGTCACCCTCACATTGGGACTACTCATCTGGTCATACAGGACTAATATAGTGTTAATGAAGGTATACCAATAATATAGTGTTAGTGAAAGTTGTAGAAAATGTTGATGTATGTTGCCTTGTTTCTTAATTCAAGTTTAAGGATTATCTCCATCTTGAAAAGTCCTTCATCTGAACATATCTTCACAATCCATGTACATGATTATTTTTCATAATCATCACATACATTCCCAAATGTGACAAAGTATTAGTGACATCCAACTACATACTAAATTACAAATAATGTTGTTACTGTACCACTGGAACCTTATATTCAAGATGTTGATTTGGTTATTCAAAATTATTTTAATATAACATTCTGAACCCTGTGCATCCTACTAAAAATATAAAATGTATTAAATCATCACACATGAACAATTTTAATATTTCAGTAAATATAGAAATGTTTTCTTGATCAGTTTCTGTTAAATAATAATTTAGTATTGAATGAATCAGGTAGGATCGAACATGTAATGAAGATTTAAAAACTTGTTTGTTAGAATCTTTTAAACAAGCCTATCTAATAATAGTAGAACTATACAAAGATACGATAAAATGTAAATTAGTTAGTACTTTGTATTTTCAGTACAATAGTTGTACTGAAATTAACAAATGTAAAGAAATTCCTCATGTTGGTCAAGAACCAATGTAATGAAAATATATCAAACTGTCTGTTCACTGTTTAAATAATTCAGTCTTTAATTGTTGTTCTTTTATAATTTTATTTATACAGCACACCTGCAGTTTTGATCAAATCTTATTGCAAAAACATATACATGATTTCAATTATTCGTATCAATAAATTATCTGAAGATGTGAATATAGTCTTTTTGAATCTCTCCTGAGTAACATGTTTCAACAATATCCTTTCCACGCCTCCCAGTAACTCAACGGTATGTCTGCGGACTTACAACGCTAAAATCCGGGTTTCGATACCCGTGGTGGACAGAGCACAGATAGTCTATTGTGTAGCTTTGTGCTTAACTCAACACAACAACAATCCTTACCATAATTGATGTTTTGGACTACATGGAATCAGATATTACTGTTATATCATTTAAATGTGTCATTATATCTGTGATCTGCCTTTACAGGTTAAACATACTGATAAGTTATGATGGTAAGTATTTTGCATAAAGAAAATCAAACAATTCTACTTTTGAACTTACAAACAGAAGGACCAGTAAATACGTTTATCTATAGTTATTTATATATACACTAGAATACACACATAAAATTTGAATACAGTTTTGGTAATGTCAATTTTCAGCTTTGCTTGACATCTGTAGTGTCTATATTTTTAAAGAAAAAGTTATTGTACGTTGATTGTGAATTTATGAAAACTTAATATTTCTCATACACTGTAAATATATTTCCGATAGATACCACTTCTCATAATATGGCTTTACTGTTTAGTTTCTACTGCCACTAGTTCCACCTACCCAAGGTTTCAACAGGAACGTCACTACTTCTACTGTCGCAGCCGCTTCCCAGAAAAGAAGTACCAGAAGTGTGAGTCGATATCTTACCTAAACTCACACTGACTTGGTTGAGGAAACAGTGATGAGCACCCTTCGGAAAGTGTCCAAATGCATCTCTATTGCAGTGCAACATCTCAACCTGAGGGAAACACATGTGGGACAACGCTCATAACTAGATGCAGTCTTCGCCCATGTTGACAGTACGTTTCACTAAACTGGGTGTCAAAAGAGGATGACATCCTTAATTGTAGATATGATGGTTGGTCCACCTTTCCCATGGTAATGTGTGATATCCTAGCCAACACAGTGCATCTAGACCTGTCTGTCTCCTTTCTATACCAGACCACCTGGAATCAACCTTTTGAAGAAGATATGACAGGGTGTCTTAACCAACTAATACTATTTGGTTGGTCCAGTACTTTTCTAAAACCAGTTTTACCACAAACTAACCTGTAGGAGATTGTACAGTTATAACATTCTCTAGTGTAGTATAGTACAGGAAAAATGATATATAGAAATGAAAAGTAAATAAGCTACATGTACAGTTAATCCAAAAGCCACGTTTGAAACCGGAGAGTGGTGATAGTGGAATGATAATTTGACACTGAGTCTGATGAATGAGTGATATTTAAGGGGAAGTACTAAGAGGGGGTATTTTGTGAAGAAGGATAAGGACTGGAAATTAAGTTTGAGCTGGTCATAAATGTGTTATCCAAAGGACAGATGCAGGTGTGGACTGAGTGACGTATAAAACCTTGAGAAGGAAACATATATAAGTAACTTGGTCTAACTTAATAGAATTAATTTACTATCTAAGCAAAAAAGATGTGGTATTGGAGACCAAAGTTATGACTGTTCTTTCTGAGATGGGTGGTAAATGTGTACAGAGGTTGAGTATTTCACTGATTAGATAACTATCAGAACACTTGGGTATTGAAAGAACACACTGTAGGATCTTATAGGTATTGAGTAATGGATACCAGGTTCCATTGATTCTGTTATACTCAGTAACAGATGTGAAAGTGAGTGTGACTCAAAGGTATAAGGACTTCCATTACAGCTATTACCTCCAGTAAAGAAATTACTTCACTAGTAGACGGATTAGCACTAAACCAAAAGAAAGGAAATTCAAAGCAATTGAGAAAAGTGTTGAAAAATATTCACAGGTGAAAAGTGTATGAAAAGTAATATGAAATTTGAGATTCGTGTTCAATTGCAGTGAATTTTGAAACTACAGTAACCTAATAACTGTACAAAATAAACAGTAATAAACAGCATGAAAAAACGTTAAAGTAAAAGCAGGAAGGAAAAATTTTAACACATCATAAAACTATTGTGTCAAATGTAGAGATGAAGATTGGAACCCCCATTCTACAGGGTGGCCCGTAAGTCCCTACCCATCCATATGTTATTATGTTATATTCAATTACGCATGTATTATAAATGTGTTTCTTTTTCTTCAGAGAAATACGGCCGATGTAAGCCCATTTACACTTGAAGAGCGTATTGTGACAAGTACGTGGGTACATAAGCGCAAGAATACTGGTGACACCCTGGATACAATAACTGGCAAATTTAGAGAAAGATTCAATAAGAATCCACCAACACGAAAACGATGTCAAACTGGGAGAGGAAATTGATTGAAACATTAAGGATGCACCTCGTTTAGGAAAACCAGTTAAACGTAGAGAGTCATGTGCTGCTGTGGAAGAGTCAGTAATTAACTCACCATTAGAGTCAACAAGGAAAAGATCAGCTGAACTTGGTGTCCCACGAGCAACCATACAGACCTTTATGAAAAAGGACATGGGAGTTAAAGCATGGCGACCCACATTTGTGAATAAAGTAAGTGATGCTGATAGAGAAAACAGGAAACTGACGCGTGATGAGTGACTGCGAATCTTCAATATGATCCCTTCTCGAGGAAAGGTGATGTTTACGGATGAATGCGCAACTTACCGTTCAAGTCGAGCACGAAATGGTTACTTCTGGGCAAAGGAGAATCCTCATTGTTATGAAGAAATTTAACACAACACCTGCATGTCATGATGTGGGCAGCACTAATGCGCGTCATGTTATTGGACCATACGTGTTTGACGGGCCAGTAAACCATACCTTATATCTAAACATGTTACAACAATGGTTTATACCGAAACTCGATGAACTTGGAATCAGAGAGGAGGTTTGGTTTCAACAAGATGGAGCTCCGGGTCATTATGCCCTCACTGTACGAGATTATCTTAATGACACTTTTCCAGACAAATGGATAGGTCGTGGTTCTGTAACATCCCCTGCATCCATGAAATGACCCGCAAAAAGTCCGCAAGAAGGCAGTTGTTACCGTAGCATTTGGAACAATAACCCCTACTATGTTGAGGAAAATGTTTCACAGAACACGGCGTCGCATAATATTATGCAGCGAGAATGAGGAATAGCACACAGACACACTGGATACATAAGATATATGGATGGGTAGGGACTTACAAGCAACTCTGTATTATCTCCTACTTGTTAGTTCAGAAGACATTTGGTTTTGGAAAAAGTTAACATTTTCTTACATGAAAACGTGTTTCCATTAGATACTTACCATTTCACACAGAGATTATGTCTTCTGTGAACATTTGTCTTGAGTATCTGCATGAGACTTGTTTTAGGCAACTTCAACCTAAACTCGTGATTCTTATTAATGGATAATGATGTTATTGTTTACTAATCCCTCTATACTTCTCCACTCATGAAATTTCATTATTGATGACGAAATAAGTCGTAATTACCCAAATAAACACATACACATCAGAAACTTGTGAGTGAAGCGGCTATTTGATAGAGCAGATCATGATACAGTGGTAAGGAATACAAACATGTCCAATGTACAGAACAGAGGTCAAGTACACACTGATGTAAGAATTGCTTATGCTGGTACATATGTTTAAGATGAGATTGTTGTTCAATGATGTATCACAACCAGTAAACATAACATTTCTGAAGAGGTGTGGGTTTGGTACGATTCAAAGAGAAGGAACCAAAACAGTGGTAATAGATTATCTAGCCACAACGAGGTTTCTCTCGAGCACAGTAGGAAACAGGAAAATGTTTGGGTCAAGAGGATAAAGTATTGGGTTGGAGTGAGTAAGGATTTGAACATTTTGTCAATTCATCTAAAACGGGTTTCTACCATCAAAGATATGACTGGAGGACTCTTTCCATGAGTATGAAAACAGAAGGTTATCTTGCATGTAATAACGAAACCATAGACCAAGTCAACGGAGATGTAGAGCAAATATTCCGACCATATGACTAAAATTATAAGACACAATGTAGTGTTTGAAACAATAAATTATAACATCAGTGGATGAAGAAAAGGAAGCAACTAGAGAACTATGTAATGGGAATAGGAAGAAAGGCGTTTGTAATATAGACCTGAATACGGAATAATGATCCAACGAAGTGAAGAACTTTTCTAAATGAAAACTTTTGCACAGATTAATAACTAAATACCTTCGTGTCTTTTTAAGGACATCAAGTAAAACCTTGCAAGATGATTGGTAAATTTCTTACACCCAAAGAGATTCTAAAGAGGATGATATTGAACAGGTTGAAAACTGATAGTAAGGGAGAAAAGAACTGGAGTGAAAGCCCTGTAAAGAATGGTTGTAATCCATCCGTTATTTGACTGTAGGACCAGAGGAGTAAAAAATGGTATAAAACAAGCCACAGCAGAAAATATGATGGAACAAGAATCATGTAATGTTTTAACTGAATGTTTTACACTTTACCATGTAAAGAAGGTGGACATATTTAGATGTACGAGATCTGTTAAAAAATACGCGGACTGACGTCATAAAACAAAATGTACTTTATTTAGAAGTTACTGGTCTGGGACCCCTTCAAAGTACTCTCCTCCCCAACGCACACATTTATCCCAACGGTGTTTCCACTTGTTGAAACAGTCCTGGTACGCTTCTTTTGTAATGTCCTCCAGCTCCTTCGTCGCATTTGCCTTAATCTCGGAAATCGTCTTAAATCTTCTTCTTTTCAAGGATCTTTTGAGTTTGGAGAACAAGAAAAATCGCAAGGAGCAAGGTCAGGTGAGTAGGGGTGGGAAAGAACAGTGATCGAGTGTTTGGCCAAAACTCACTAGTTCTGAGGCACAAATTTCGCAGCAACGCGGTGCAACTTCAATTTTTCGGTCAAAATCGTAACAAGATCCAACTGATATCCCACACTCTTCAGCAAGCTCCCTGACAGTCAGACGTCGATTTGCCCGCACCAGGGTGTTGATTTTGTCGACGTGTGGGTCGTCATTTGACGTGGAAGGGCGTCCAGGACGCTCATCATCTTCAATGGACTGTCGACCATCCTTAAAACGTTCATGCCACTTGAAGCATGCCGTACGCTTCATAGCAGCAACATCATCGTAAGCCGTGTTAAAGCATAGCAAAAGTTTAAGTCGCAGATTTTTCAAGTTTAACACAAAATTTCACAGCAAGTCGTTGCTCCTTCAGGTCATTCATTCTGAAATCCGCCAAACGAAAAAATCGCACTTCACTTAAAACCGCGTAGCTAATACACAAATAAAGATATCTGAAATCGGGAAATGGCGTCGTAATCAGCTGATCTGTGCAAACCTAGCGACACCAAGCGGATTCCCCTGGAACCATCTGGAGCCGAGCAATTAAAACAGTCCGCGTATTTTTTTGAACAGCCCTCGTATTGTGTTCACTAGAATGCTCCCCATCTTATCCTAGGAAAGACGGTGGACCCGTTTAGATGCATTGCGTTAAGATGGATGTTTCCCACCCTATCACAGGAAGATATGTGGACCCGTTTGTATGTATTGCGTTTGGAAGGATGCTCCCCACCCTATCATAGGAAAGAAGGTGGACCCGTTTAGATGTATTGTATTGACAAGAAAGCTCCCAACCCTATCCTGGGAAAGAAGGCGGACCCGTTTATATATATTGTGTTGACAAGAGTGTTTCCCATCCTATCCTGGGAAGGAAGGTGGAATAATGTACTGTGTTTGCTAACATGCTCCCACTCTTCCATGGGAAAGAAGGTGGACTAACTTATATGTATTGTGTTTACTAAGATGCTCCACACTCTACCATGGGAAGGAAGGTGGACTAATTTATATGTATTGTGTTTACTAAGATACTCCCCACCCTATCATGGGAAAGAAGGTGGACTAATTTATATGTTTTGTGTTTACTAAGATGTTCCCACTCTATCATGGAAAAGAAGGTGGACTAATTTATATGTATTGTGTTTACTAAGATGCTCCCCACCCTATCATGGGAAAGAAGGTGGACTAATTTATATGTATTGTGTTTACTAAGATGCTCCCCACCCTATCATGGGAAAGAAGGTGGACTAATTTATATGTATTGTGTTTACTAAGATGCTCCCCACCCTATCATGGGAAAGAAGGTGGACTAATTTATATGTGTATTGTGTTTACTAAGATGCTCCCCACCCTATCCATGGGAAAGAAGGTGGACTAATTTATATGTATTGTGTTTACTAAGATGCTCCCCACCCTATCATGGGAAAGAAGGTGGACTAATTTATATGTATTGTGTTTACTAAGATGCTCCCCACCCTATCATGGGAAAGAAGGTGGACTAATTTATATGTATTGTGTTTACTAAGATGCTCCCCACCCTATCATGGGAAAGAAGGTGGACTAATTTATATGTATTGTGTTTACTAACATGTCCCTCCCCCCAACATGGAAAAGAAGGTGGATCAGCCCGGATATCTACAGTTAAAATGTCATTTTACACCTAACGTAGTGACCCGTACTTTCAAAACGGGAAAAGAGTGTACCTAGTTTGTGCGTTATCTCACTAGTGTGTTCCTCCAAAAAGAGAAGCCACACTCCAACGACATCTTGTGGACACTTTCCGAGGACTGCTCGTCTAGGTTCCTCCACCAAGTCAATGTAAGATTCTCAATGGGATTCCTGTTATTATGTGTTTTTAGGTAAGATATCGTGTCAAAGTTGTGAGAACAAAAATATATTCTATCGAAAATGGTATGAAACTAGATAATTTAGACTATGTACAATAATCTGGTATAATCTTCTACGAGTGTATAGTTTTAAATATTTTTCAAAACGATGCCTAACAAAACATTTTGCGAATCTTATTACATTGTCCTTCCAAAATAAAAAGTTTGTGTCTGTCAATCAAACATTTCTAATACTCTGAATTCATCCAATTAATGTGGCAGGCAAACAGAAATATCTTTCTCCCTTCGTTTCTTCTTATAGTTTCCTTTAACACTTGAACCAGTAATTTCAAGTTATCTCAGATAATTATGCTGCAGTATATTTGGTAGAATTCTGTAAATCAAAACAAACCATTAACTATGAATACAACTATGTAAACAAAACTCAACATTTTACATGACAAATAATGATGTAATAATATCTGAAATCAATATTTAAATAAAATCACGACTAGTAACTTTATATCAAGTACAAAATATATGAATAAAAATATTAATAAATAATTTGTTGAAAAATATATTGTGAAATAAACATTTTTCCAAGTATAACATTAAATAAAATTAAATTATATTATGTTATTATGTTATTTCTGTAGTAAAGCCATATCTGGCTATCTGTTGTGTTAACTGAGAATAATTTAATCCTTGATTTTAACGTTGTAACTCTGTACAATAAGTGTTTTACCATATGAAAACTGAATTATATTAAAATATATAAAAGCGTGGTACTTGTTATATGATGGTAACCAAATGCTAAAATTAAATGCGTTCAAATTATTTGTTATTAATTCACAACAATTTGGTGTAAAATATCCTGTTTGTTGTCAACATTATTTATACCTGTTATACACTGTTATTTAAATAGTTAATATTGAACTTTGCCTTCTTCCGTAGTTTTCATACTCAACATGAGAAGTGGCCGTCATAAACAGGAGACAGATGAACTGATGGACAGACACCATGGTTGACAGTAGGTAAAACAAGTAGTAGTATATACGTTCTCTGTCCAATCTGGATTGGATTTCCTTTTTTCTTTGTGACTTAACACTGAATGGATGCCACAAAATTATAAATTACAAAGTATTTCTGAGTAAAACTGTTCATACAGACTTAGAATTATTTCTTGCTTACAGTTTAATATTTAATATAAACGTGTGCACTCTACATCTGAAAGTTACTCACAAATCGTGGTCGTTCTTCAGGTCAAATTCTGTAATATCATAAAAAGGTAAGATAAAGAGATTACAGTAAGTAAACCACTAAGAAAACTGCACGAAAACACGACGATACATGAATAATTATTATGTGTAGAAATGATAATTAGTTAACAAATACAATCGTAGGATTTGGGTTAGGAGTCAAAATTCAATAGGTAGGTTGTCTACTGGAGAAACTCGTCAGAGTTCACATATAAACAAACATGAAAGTCTGGACTGGCTTTAATTCTTGACATACACTGAATGAATGATTCAAAATTATAAAGTCTAAAGTATTTCTGAATAAAACTGTTAGTATACATTTATAATTATGTTTTACTTAAAGATTAAAATATGATATGTGGTGTGTGCTCAACATGTGAAAGGTGTTTACAAGTTGGTGTAGGATAAAAAACAGGTAAGTTAAAAGAGATAGGATAAAAAAAAATACAGACCAAATTGGTGATAGGTAACCGCTTTTATAACCTTACAAATAATGTTTTAGTTCCAGATTAGTTTTAACCCCATATCATCATACATGGGATTTCTTCTGACTAAAGACAGCCGAATTTATCTTTGTTCGTGAACTTGTCCATATTTTCACCCAAGAAAACGGCATGGCCTGATGCACTGATAAAGCCGAACGCCATCTAGTAAGAGCAAATGAAATATGGGATAGTTGATGAAAACACAGAAATCTTCAGTGACTCATGGTTTTCGTTTATACACCGACATGTTAAAGAAACAGGACACAAACTATAAAATATAAAATATTCTTTGTAGGGATGACACTGATCTGGAATTAGTACTAAAGAAACCATCCACATCAAACAACTTTGACTAACACCGAGTATTACGTAACCTTCATTAAAATTGTACCATTAAATGCAGCATGTTTTGTTGTCATTAATTTACTTTCTATATATTTTAGTTTTGATTAAATAATTGTTATTTTGGCAATAATATTTTAGTTATTTAGTCAGAAATAATGTATTATTTTGTTTTCTTTAAAATAGTGAATGTGTAAGAATATATAGAAGATATTTTACGATACGTATTATTAATTGCAGCATTATATAATATTCAGGATATATATTTTAGGTAAATCCAATACAATATAAATAATTATTAAGTTATAGTATCTAATCTCTCACTTACATAAACGACATGTGATGCATATCTGTGTCTATTTGACCGAAATAATAAATACAGTGTGTCACTATTTGTCAAATGTCACTATAAAGAAAAATCTATAAAAGAATTCCAACTTTAGCATTCTAAATTTCGGATAATTTAAAAGTAACTATGATACAAACAACAAGCGTTTGTTTTCCATAGAAATGAATATAATAGAACTTTCTTCGTATATACAAGAGCCCTACCTTCACTAGGACTAAACCTGAAGATTTGATTATATATTTTTATTGATATAATTTATAGATACAGTTTTAAGAAATAAAGTTTAAAGCTTATTTTTTCAATAAACGGTACCACATTTAACAGATAATAAAATATAATTGATATATCAGAACAGCCCGAAAACCTTTCCCATGCAGTACGTGTCGTAAAAAGATTCTCTCTTTTTTTTATAGAAAATGTTCAATTTTTCTAAACTTTTCAGTATGACGTTATTGAAAACAGACAAGTATTTGCTAACATTAATTACTAGGCTTTCACTGGTTGTGGAGTAAAGTGAATGTTACTTACTAATTGTCTAACTTTTGTTTCTTATTTCAAGAATTTAATTCAGATGTATAAAATGTTTCCATGTGAATATACAATTAAAATATTTATAGAAAACGTTATACCTACAAATTGTGCTGGACGAAGTACCCATGAAATGCAGTGTGAGAAACTTCCATAAAATTTTGTTTTTTCTTCACACAGTTCGGTTCTCATTTTAATATCTTGTTCCCTTAGTTACTATACACAAATATTCAATAATATTGTGGTTCCATTTTATTGTTGTCTTACAGTTTGAACTAGTTGTAGACGTAACAATACTATTGAATCAGTTGTTGTAATAAAATGACGTAAGCAACATAGAAGGAGGATGATAGAAATATAAAACTGATAAGTGTTTGTTTCTTGTTTGTTTTAGAATTTCACACAATGCTACTAAGGGCTATCTGCACTAGCCGTCCCTAATTTAGCAGTGTAAGACGAGAGGGAAGGCAACTAGTCATCACCACCCACCGCCAACTCTTGGGCTACTCTTTACCAACGAATAGTGGGGTTGACAGTAACATTATAACGCCCTCACGGCTGAAAGGGCGACCCACCTGGCCAAACCTGATAAGTGAAGATTAACAGTGGGAAATTCAGAAGATGTTAAAAGTTATAATAAACAAAATTACTCTTTTAAACATAGTTAAGAAATTGGTGGTTGGTTGGTTGGTTTTGTGTTTTATGACGCAAAGCAGCTAGACTATCGGCTTAGACAGTGAACGTGCAGTTCATTAATTATATATAATTTTGAGCAGAACGTTATACTTGCTTGACTCAAGGGAAGTTTGTGAATAAAGTTATTATACTGTTTATGTTATATTTATTAGAATAAGAACAAAAATAGACATTCAAAATATATATACAAGTCCACAAAGTCTTAATCAAATTTATTTGAAGAAAGTGTCCAATTTCAACTGTTTAGTTTTCTAATGGACTTTCTTCTCATGCTTAAAGAGAACGTGAATTCTACTGACTTTTCATTAAGTTCATTTTCCACTTCATTTTACATACAATTTGATAGAATTAATATAACTTAACACTGGCGATGAAGTAGGAATTTCTATTTCCTCACTATATTTTACATTTTGTTCATCTTCTGAATCTCTCACACTGTTACCATCTTGAAATTTTACTGTAGATTTTAAATGAATTTCATCAGTTTATGTTAAAATATTCTGTCAACGTTCACGAAACTTTCCACATTCACAGAATCATCTACATCAATCAGAGTTTGATTTCACTAGAATCGTCATAACAAACGAATGAGGACATTAAGTAAATATTCCCTAAATTTTAAATTAGGAAGATAAGAATTTATTTTTTCGTGAAAATTATGTAAAGAGTAGAATTTTCCTTAAAATAAATATATTTCTTCAAATCATGAATTTAATTTAACTGTAAAATTAATGATTTTCATATTTACCTATTACAAATGGTTTCTATAGTTTTCCATCAGCAAATGGCCCGGCATGCTCAGGTGGTTAAGGCACTCGACTCGTACCTGAGGGTCGAGGATTCGAATCCCCGTCACATCAAATATGCTCGCCCTTCAGCCGTGGGGCGTTATAATATGACGGTCAATCCCACTATTCGTTGATAAAAGAGTAGCTCATGAGTTGGCGGTGAGTAGTGATGACTAGTTGCCTTCCCTCTAGTGTTACCCTGCTAAATTAGGGACGGCTAAGCAGATCCCTGTGTAGATTTGAGTGAAATTAAAAACAAATAATCGCAAATGGAGGAAGAGGTCAGAGCACCTGACCCTCCAGGGTACATATGAATACCCAAATCTCGAGAGAGAGAGAGCGACCAAAAGTACAGTCAATCGTTCTTTCGTATAGCGACCCTGGAATAATGACGGCAGGAAAAGAACAGAATCTATTTAACTAATACTTACTGTAACAAAATATCCGAGAATTATTAATTAAATAAGAAATTAGTATTTAATCAAAAACATATTTTCTGCCTTACTCAGGTTCTAATTCTACTTGTTGATAAATCAGGTAGGCGGAATGTAATTTTCTGTTACGCAGGTTCCGCCATATAGAGGGCCTTATAAGAGAAATATTTAGATAATGCTGTAAAATGTTTATATTTCCGGCTTGTACAGGCTTCCATCACGCAGTTTCCGGCTTAGACAGGTTTTACTGTATTATGTATTTGTATTATATAAATATAAAATAGAGAACCACAAATGTTTTATGATTAAAGTACACAAATAAACGCTACAAAGAAAGAAACATTTAAAGTTGAAGGGATACATAATTTACTGGCAGTGATAAAACAAATTGTAAGATTGTGTGATACCTAAAGTAAGTGTGTTAAAGTAATAATTTAAAGTGTTTTGTTATTTTGTGTTGTTTTTAAATGTAGGTTTAGTTACATGTACCTTCCATTGTATGTGTTAATTTTGTATTTATTTCGTTGTTGAGTATAACCTCCATATATTTATCTCTTTAAGATATTTAAGAAACTTTAAATGAGTTTTGTTTTTCTATTTTTAATGTTCCGTTTTTGTACAAAAAGTGTTCTGCTGTGGTTTAGTGTTAGCCATACGTATATATTGAACTAACGTGTTTTAGATGTGAGTGTGAAAAGGTCTTCCGATTTCTCCTGTAAGTTTCTATGTAAGATCTATTGTCAAAAGGTAAAGTAAATTCTTTTATTTCTCAGTCACTTCACACTGACAAAGAATGGAGTTGTTTTTTTTATATAGTCGACTGGAAATTTAATTTTTCAAACATTTTCGACTATTTTACATTCTTTCTAAGGTTTTTTCTCATCTCTCCACACGATTTCTACTTTTTTTCCATATATCCTTATTTGTGAAAGATGTAGACCTATGTGTATGAGAGGAGGTGTTTGAGGCAGTGTTTATTTGTTTGTAACATAAAGCTAAACATAATCTGTGTTTATATGTATCGAAACCAGGTTTCTACGAACTTACAGTGTTGTGTCACATTTTCTGTTATTGTTTATTAAGATTTTATTAGTACAACTGAGATTACTTCAAGAATAAAATTGTAAGGTTAAAAACTATGCCACCACTAATTTGTTATTACAGCTCAGAAGGTAACGATTACACGAGCACATATCCACTGTAAATAAAAATTTATATCTGTCTTGTAAACTGATCTATAACAAAACACTGGGAAATATAATCATTAGAAGCCTGCAGGTGATAAAGAATTATAATTATTTTATAGACACACGTAAAGCAATTTACTCAAACGTTTCAATTCTGTAAGTCTTGGGCCCAGCCTGGCCAGGTGGTTAAGGTATTCAACTCACAATCTGAGAGTCGTGGGTTCGAATCTCCGGCAAACTAAACATGGCCGCTCTTTCAGCCGTTGAGGTGTCATTATGTGACCTTCAATAACACTATTCGTTTGTAAAGGAGTAGCCCAAGATTTGGCGATGGTTGGTGATGACTAGTTTAGATTTTACACAGAGTTAGTTTGTCGGTAAATAATTTGACTTACGTTTAAGTAATGATAATTTCCCACTGTTGTTCTCTTTAGTAAGTTCAAGAGGCTTAAGAATTATAGCCAGATAGTTGTGGTTATACATACACTGACATACCAGAGAAGTGATTAATAAATATTCTGTCAGACAGTTTTCGTTTTGTAAACAGGAATCAAATTCTAACCATTGCAGTCCATCTGAGTTTTTCATCTGTGTGTTGAGGAACAGTACTGTGTTACACCATAAACAATTCTTCTTAAACTTGATGTTATTTGTTGTTAAGCACAAAGCTCTGCCCACCACGAATATCGAAACCCGATTTTAACAGTATAAGCCTGCAGACATACTGCTGTGCCACTGGGAACTCCTCTTATATTATTTCAACACTAAGAGTAATACTTTACTGTAAAATTTATTCTCTTACTAGACTGAAACAGCAAGACTCAGTAAATGTGTCATCGACTTGATGTGAACTTGTCAAAAATAGGAAAAAGTTGGAACGTTCCTCTACGGACTTACATCGTTAAAACAGAGGTTCGATTCCTCAGCGGGCTCAGCAGATAGCCCGATGTGGCTTTGCTATAAGAAAACACACACACAAACTTACGAACTGTGTAAGATACAGAAATAATAGTAACTGGACGGACCGTAAGGTTTAATATCCAGCACTGTCAAGGACTTGGAAGCGATGTGAAAATAACAGATTTATGGCCAGTAAGAACCACACCCATTTTTTCTGTTTTCCCCGTTCATATAAAATCAGACTTGAAATACTTACTTGGAGGACTACAACAAGACGTTAGTTACCATGTACTCCTCTATAGGTGAGTATCGTCATGAGGACTGAAGTAGAAGATAAGTGATTCCGAGTAAACGAAAAGAATCGCAGTCGCTTTGATGACTTTCCTAAAAAACAGTTATTTATTCTCTTCTGACATTTATTTTCCTTTGGAAAGCTGTTTACATTTCTTTCCAATAAAATGTTTAATACGTTTCGTGGACTTTGTTTCTAGTGATTCTGAGGTTACGACTGATTTTTATTTTATAGATTTTGAAAAAATCCTTTAAGCTGTATCTATTTATATTAATATTTAATCTTATATAACAGTCACAGCCTGACATAAATTTTATTGTAATAAGTTAATGTGTTTTTTAAGAATACACAGTTCTATAAATCACTCAACATCTGGGAATTCTGATGTATAGAGTACATTAAAAGGTTAAGCTATTGATTAAAATAAAACAAAACAAACCTGAAACTGTTTACAGTTTTATTATCAATGTTCAGGTGTGAAATATGTTGAGGAGTAGTAATTGAAGTAATCAATAAAAATCTAAATAATTCCAAACAGGACAAACACCAGAACATTTTGAATTTCTATGTTACTACTTTTGATAGAATTACTTATAAAGTAAAAAATACAAGAAATACTTCACTAAATATACTGATATTTTCCCATAGTTTTCTAGATACTCATATGTTTATTTTTCTTCAAATTTTAAAATAGTTTTTACCATCGCTGAGCTTGTTATTAAATCAGACAACCACTGATATCTACCTGACATGCGCAGTTTCTGTGGAATTGTCCATCCGTAGCTTCGTCATCAACATTCGTACAACGTTGACTGAGAAGACAGTGTGACCCTAAAAAACAATACCAACAACATATCTATTTAAATTCCCGTCCGGTGTAAATTCGCTCTTTCTACTAGCTATGGGTTAGTTAAAACTAAGTGTAAGACTTTGTTTACCCTTGTTTTGACAGTACAATAAGCATGTTTTGTTTCATCAATGGTTGAATAGCTTTCCTTGTCTGTTTCTGTATTTAATTAATTCAAACACTAAATATTAAAAAATGTGTTGGTAAAGAGTAACATACGAGTACTTACCATGAAGAACTCGAGAGAACTGTATCGATACGACTCGTGTATCTGTATGAAATGTGGCAAACTTTCAGTACACATAATATATATTTGTGATGAAATTTAGTGATCAATAAAGAGGTGCACTGAGTAGTACATGTTGTCTTCATTTGTTTGGTAAACATGTTACCTGCAAAGTAAAACTTACTTTGTATGTAATACTATTAAACAACATAACAAATTAACAATGACAGAATGGACAGACAAATATTACGACTGTGGTTTTGAAGCGTGTGTCGCGGACACCTGTGAACATCGATCAAGCAAGTCTTTGGACTGTGATCTGTCCAGCAGTGTCTAGTAAGTACAAGCAATACATTAGTCACCGATGCTTAGTCACAGGGTTGAGTGTCCCAAGTAATTTCAGTCTGCCCACGAGGGGCAGTTCAGGTGTAAATTAGGCTTTTCTGCTAGCTATAGGTTAACCAAAATTGGGGGAGACCTTCTCGTGGTTTATGTTGTTTCTATACACCACACTGCAGATAGCAGTATGCACTTGTTTTGACAGTAAAATAACCATGTTTTATTTCGTCAATGGTTGAATAACTTTCCATATCTGTTTCTCCCGTATCTATTTATACCCTCGTCCCTAAGACATGTGTCCGGCAACGGTCACTTGCAAACTCTCTTCTCAACCTGAAGATGACCTAGGAAGGTCGAAACGTTTTCTCTACTTCTCAATAAAGCGTCAGTTTCCAAACCAACTATTCTGATATACATTTGTATCTGAAGTGGACTTGTCATCAAATATTTTTATTATTTTGCTTTAAACACTGAAGATGGAATCTGTAAAATATTGAAAACTTTATCTCTGTTCCTTCTGTTGTATGAATCTATTTCTTCATCTTCAATATAGCTTTAATATTAATCGTCAATTTACTTTCTTTCAGAATGCATTCTTCGAAACGTAAACCAATGTTTCTCCACTTTAAAGAACCAAACCAAAATGTTCAAAAGTCGTTATATTATCAGATTTGTCTGAAGGGACTATTGGTTTGTTTTAAACTTGGCTTAAAACTACATGATGGCTATCTACGCTAGTCGTCCGTAATTTATCAGTGAAAGAATAGAGAACATAGTCATCACCATCCACTGACCACTCTTTCACAAACGAATAGTGAGACTGACCCAACATAATTCCCCACCCCCCAAACACACATCATAAAGGGTGAGCATATTTAGTGGAGTAAAAGTTGGATCAAGAATTTCGTACAAAACATCAACAGAACATAAATTTTACTGAAAAAGTTCAAAGTGTGCTGTACTAACCTTAGAATGATTGTTAACAGTGTTGATTACAACAATGTACTAAACAAGTGAAACCAATGGAATGAAGACAAATTGTTCAGTGTGAACATGTCCAAAATTTGAGGCTGAATTCACTGATTAACAGTATTCATTCCTAGTTTCATCCTGGCGACCAGATTGTTAACCTATTTAATTATAACATAAATAATCAGTGTAAATCAGTGCTAGCTAAAGGTCTTCAGTTCTCTCTTTCACCACGTAAACTCTATGTACCTAATTTAGTTTACACTTTTAAATCACAATACAAATACCTAAAGGACCTCCTTATGAAAGATAAAATAACTCTTTATCGACTCAGTAACTTCTTCATGACGAAAATAAAGAACTCTGCCTTTTCTACTTCTTATGATTTTATCTCTAATGTTCGTCCTTACCGTTTACGCCCTGAAGAAATATTTTAAAAGAACTGTCGTTAAATAAAAAATATTTATGTTACATCGTCCGACAATAACATTGTTATTCTTAACTAAAATAATTACTTGATCAAAATGGTCGTTATTCTTGACAACTCTACCACATTTAAATTCCTTATCAATGCCTATTAATTCATTATCGTCGAACGAGGAAACATTCCAAAGATACCCGAGAGAACTTAGAAAGAAAAATATCGTAGACATTTGACTGATAATGAGACGACACCGGGTAAACTATCACAGTTATTAAGTCACTGTTGTGGGATATATAGACATAATTATCCTAAATTTATTAAAATCACGAACTAAAAGTACAGTTAATTAATAATACAGCAACATGGTATAGGCTATCTATTAACCATTGCACCATGAAATTATATTGAAAAAATATGTTTTAGTAAATCCAATATAAAGAATTAATTACGTTATATATTCTAATCTTACTATTATCTGAAGGACATGTCGTGCATATTTGTATCTATGTGACCGAAATAATTAATACATTGTGTCACTATCTATTAAATGGCAGCACACAAAAAAAAATATATAAAATTCCCACTTTGGTTTTCTAAATTCAGACAATTATGAAAACAACTACGATAGGTTTATGAAATAACAAAATTTTAAAGTGCTGTCCTCGTAACAAGAACCCGACTTTCACTAAGACTAAATCTGAAGGTTTGATTATATCTTTATTGATGTAATTTATAAATATAGTTTGAAGGAAAGGAATTAAAACTGTTAATTTTGAAATAAACGATAACACACTTAATAGACTAAAAATAATGTTTGCTTAGAACAATGATAACAGTTTTCCACTGCATTAATAACTGTAAAATAATATTTTTTGTCTTAGAAAATAACCCATTTTCTAAATTTTTCAGTACGACGCTGTCTAAAACTTGTTTGTTTGGTTTTGGAATTTCGCACAAAGCTACTCGAGGGCTATCTGTGCTAGCCGTCCCTAATTTTGCAGTGTAAGACTAGAGGGAAGGCAGCTAGTCATCACCGACCGCCAACTCTTGGGCTACTCTTTACCAACGAATAGTGGGGTTGACCGTCACATTATACGCCCCCACGGCTGGGAGGGCGAGCATGTTTAGCGCGACGCGGGCGCGAACCCGCGACCCTCAGATTACGAGTCGCACGCTTACGCGCTTGGCCATGCCAAGCCCTGTCTAAAACAGCCCACTATTTGCTAACCCTAATTGCTAAGCCTCTCACAGGTTGCAGAGTAAAGTGAATGTTACTAGTTGTCTGACTTTTGTTTCTTATTTCAAGAATTTAATTGAGATTTATAGAATCATCTTATATGAATACACAATTAAAATATTCATACAAAACTTTAAACCAACAAATTGTACTGGTCGAAATACCTATGGAATGTAAGGTGGGTAATTTTTGCTATAAATTTTGTTCTTTCTTCTCAAAGTTCGGCTTTTATTTTAATATCTGGTCTCCATAGTTACTATATGCAAATATTCAGTAATAGTGTGGTTCAACTTTATTGTTGTCTTTCTTCACAGTTTGTATTGGTTTCAAGTGTAACTATACTCTTGAATCAATTGTTGTAATGAAATGACGTAAGCAAAGAGAGAAGGAAAATTGACAGAAAAATGAAACTGGTGAGGGGTAGCAGTGGGAAAACTCAGAAGATATTGAAAGTTGAGTTATGAAAACGAAATTTTATCCTTTAAATCTAATAAAGAAATTGTGCCTAGATTATAAATAAAGGGTTTTTCTCGTGATCACGTGCATGACGATTTGTCGGCGTAGATCTCAGAGCAACAAGTTTTGGTGACAAGTGTTTTGTCGTCTGTAGATTTATTCTGTACATACGACTTACCTTTATATACATTTATTTATATACATTATATGTAGCCAAAGCAGAGAAAACCACAAATGTTTTAAGATTAGGTAAACAGATGCTACGACACTTTAAACAGGCAGTTCAGTTTTTAACAGTGAAAAAAGTAGAATCGTGAAACTCGTGGTTTTAAACTATGCTTTATCGATCCTTGAAAAAATCCACCTGGATGATAAAAAACAGCAACATAAATTTTTTTTTGTAAATCAGACACATATTACTAATTAATACTAAATGACTAACGAGCTCTTAAGTTAAAACTATAATGTACTTTTATTAATGTCCAAGTCACTTTTATTGTATTCAAGTTGCTTTCTAAAATGGAAAATGATTCAAAACAATGAAAAAAAAAAAGAATGTTACGTTACGTGAGACTTTCCATCTAAACAAGAATAAGAAATTTTGAAAAACTTGGATTAACAACATGAGCTATAACAATACAACTATGGAGTTAATATATAAGGCTAACAGGATAATTTTGCAGAGGCCTATCGTTAACTCTAATACTATGCTATATGTATTTTCATAAACCAACAGACTTTTCCATGTATGTGCAGCCTCATAAAATTGTTGGCATTATACATAATAAACTGTGGATGGCTCTTAAGATGTTTTAAAATGCTAATAATTTGATAACATGTATAACCCTCACCCATGAATTTTGTAGCTTCCAAGCAAACTGGTTATTTTAACTGTTTTAATTTAACTTTTAACAAAATACATGTTT